>NW_015169241.1:97522-143998 GCF_001447785.1 Gekko japonicus | reverse complement strand
GAAGGAAGGAAGGAAGGAAGGAAGGAAGGAAGGAAGGAAGGAAGGAAGGAAGGAAGGAAGGAAGGAAGGAAGGCTCCTTATCGCTCGCTCGCTCACCCAGGGCACGGCGTGCCTTAACTCCTGCGCTGATCTCGGTGCCCCACTCCCTCCTTCCTTCCCTCCCTCCCGATCAACTTGGCCATCTCGCAGGCAACCGCTGCCTCCGTAGCCACACGCGCGCACAGCGAGAGGTCGGGCGGCCAGAGAGACCCAAGGAGTCTGGAGTCCCAGTAAGAAAGGAGGCTTGGCTGGCCAGCAAGGCAGAAAGGGGGGGCATGGGCGCTTCCTCTTGCGGTGAGGGAGGTGCCACAAGGCAGCCTCACCAGGGGGTGCACCACGAGCTAGCCTCACCTAGTACGCAAAAACACCTCAGGCTGGCCCTGTTTCCTCCCCAATCCTCTTTGCTGGTACCCTACACTGTAAGGCCAGTTCTTCCCTAGTCCTATGCAACCATACTTCCAAACATCTCACACGTCTAGTTTCTGTACAAGGAATGACCACAGCTCACTCATTTCAGACATCACAGATAATTATTTTTATGGTACTAGGGAAGATACTGTATAATGCCACAGTGCTTTTGGACACTTTTCCAAAATTCCAGAGTCCAGCCCCACAGGAGAAAGCCCACAGCATGCCTCCTGGGGGCCATGTTTGCCTCCTCATGAGGAGGAATGGAGGAAGGGCTGCGGTGCAGCCTTAACTCCGAGAGGGGGAGCGGAGCCAGCGCGGTTCTTAAAGGCTGGCTCCGCTCTCCCCTGTCAGTTGATAGCTTCGTGCTTGGAGGAAGAGAATGCTCCAAGCACTCCACGATTGAGAGGGTCTTTGGGGCTAGTTTGAACAGCGATAAAGGCCAGGGCGGCTTGGAGGCGGTCAACCGCGAGCCACGTAAATGTCAAGTCCGGGGCTGAGTCAAACCTCGGAGCCAGCTGTGCACATCTGTGCATGGGGCGGCTTTGTGCAGCACTGACCTTATGCTGGGCTGTGCCTCATTGGTGAGCCCAGCGGTTTTGAAGGTGGGATCGGCTTGATTCGGGGCCACGTCGGCACCTTGCTCTCAAGCAAGGCGATGGCATGGGCCTTCTGAGGCGGCAGCAGGGCCTCTGGCTGGAGTGAGAGGTATTGAGGGTGTGCTTTAACAGTGGGGCATGCGGCTGTGGCAGCAGTGCACAGCCTTCTGCATCAGAGGCCCTGCGGTGGCAGGAGGCGTCGGTTTGGGCTGCGGGAGGACGCACAGCAGCGGGGCAGCCCTCGGCGGCCTGCCCACCTAGTAAAATAAGACACACACAGGGGGAGGGGGAAACTTTCCCTGGCCCGGCCTTACTAGGGGGGGTGCGTTAAAAGGCCCCCGGGTGTGCAGGGAGTGCAGTTGGTGAGGCTGCCTTCAGATTATACACTTGCATTCCTTTATATTATAGGCTTGCCATTTGGTGGAGTCAGCTAAACGGCCTGGTGGTTTTGGCGGGAAACCCCCCTGGAGGTAGGAGTTATAAATGTCCTGTGTTGCTGGGGAGAAGTAGTTAGTTAGCCGGCCATTTTAAGTGTGGCCTGCCAGAGGTGCCATTTTGAGTGAGTGCTCACTGACAGTGTAATGTATTCAGCCTGACATGCCCGGACTTGCCCGGGCTGGCCAGGCTCAATCCTCAATAGCTTCATGCCAAAGGACAATGGGCCACTAGGATCCTAGCCAGGCCCAATGAAAGGGCTAGGTCCCCAGATGGGAGGCCAATAGGTCTCTTGGTTACTGTAAATAGCCTATCGGGAGTGGGGGGGTGTTTAGGTGAGCTTGGTGGCGGGTTTTCTGAAAGAATATAAGCCGGCCTGCGAGCCGGTCAGTTGTCTTTGTTCTCAACTAAATAAAGGTATGCTTAGCTGAAATCACTCTCCGTCTGCATACTTTTCAGACAGCCACTTTGAAGTGGTCGATTTTAAATAGCCAATTTAGGTGCGATAATTTGGCAGTGGTCCACGTCATCAATTCCCTCACATCTAAATCACCAAGGGTAATGTGCTTGGTTCGTGCCTTTACGCTGCAATGCCTGCGGCTCAGCACATTGTTTTTAGCTAGGCATGTGCCGGAGGTGGGCAATGGGGTAGTTGACACTCTCCCTTGCAAACAGATGGCAAAGTTTTGTCAGCTTGCTCCAGACGCCGATCTTCAGCCGGCAAGGATGCCCCTGGAGCTATGGCAGGTTGGAGGGTCAAGGCTTGCAGGGCAATAGACTTGCCATCGCCCCTAGCAAACGAAGAGGCTATGAATGGTCAGTTCGCCAATTCGAGGATTTTAGGAAGCAGGAGGGCTATCCCAGGGTCTGGCCCATTCTGGAGGAGCAGCTGATCCATTATTCTGTGTCCCTGAAGGAGGCGGGTTTAGCGGTTAGCTCCATGCGGGGACATCTTTCTGCCCTTGCATTCGCTAGTAAGGTTCTGGGTTTTTCGGAAGACACTGGGGACTTTTGTAGTAGAAAGATGGTGGAGGGTTGGACAAGGGAAAGAGGAGTTTTAAAGGAGCAGAGGCATCCTATTTCACCAACAGTGCTTAAAGGGTTGCAAGCAACCTGGTCCAGAGTGTGCAGTTCCAGTTTTGAAGCCTGCCCCATGAGGCTTCGCTGCTGGCATTCTTTGGGGCGCTTAGAGTAAGCGAGCTTGTAGTGCTGTCCAAGACTGACCAGTCAGGCAGGGCATTGCACAATCGGGACTTCCAATTTAAAGGGAGGGAGGCGCACATCACTATTAGGGGATCCAAAACTGACCAGCGGCATTAAGGGTCGGTGGTTAAGTTGGGTGTCACACTGAGCTATGCCCTGTATTGGCTTTGTCTAAGTACAGGGCTTTCAGGGGCAATGCGGATGGATACCTCTTTCTCCATGCAGATGGTAGCCCACTGACAAAGCACCAGTTTTGGGCTGTTATGGCGTGAGGGCTTTGGGATTGTTAGGCCTTTCTGGACTGAAGTTTGGCCCTCACTCATTCAGAATAGGAGCAGCATCCACGGCGGCAGCCTTAGGCTATCCCACTGCTGATATTCAGAGGATGGGCAGGTGGCGATCTGCTGCCTACAAATGTTATGCGCGCCCTCTTCCCATACTATAAGTTACTGTTTGCAATGCTGTTTGCACTGTTGGGTTCCGGAGTTCACTGTCGTTTCTTCCTAGGAGCTGTGTTTTGTGGCAGGAGACGGATTCTCATCTCCGGACACAGCTACATCTTCTGGGCGGCTCACCGGGCCAATCGATCGGCCATTGGCTTGCAACTGGGCCTCAGCCAGTGGGCTATGGTCGAGTGGAGGGGGAGCCGGGGCCTACGTTGGCCAGGGCTCCACCCTCTTCTGTTCAAGGACAATTTTGCCTTGCTGCCAGATATGTTGGTTATCCACCTGGGAGGTAATGACTTGGGATTCCTGAAGGGGAAGGCCCTTGTGTGGCAAGCCAGGGATGACCTGGAGTACATTAAGCACCAGTGGCCAGACACAGTAATTATGTGGTTGGCCATGATTCCACGCCTAGTATGGCGTAGCGCTTGGGACCTAAAGGGGATCGAGAGGGCTTGGCGTAAAGGCAATGGGGAGCTTTATTATATTTTAAAGGTTGGATTGGGCCATTACTTGCCTCACCCCCAGATTCAGCTTGATTTTCTGGACCTGTACAGAGAGGATGGCGTGCAACTTTCCGAGAAGAGAAATGACATTTTCCTTCAGGATTTGCAGCAAGGGCTTAAGCTAATTTTAGGTATTTGAGTGGGCGCAGGGGCCTAAGCAGAGGCTTGGCCCTTGCAGTGGCAGAATTAGGTTTAAATAAAGTTCAGCAGCTACGTAAGCACCAATTAATAACCCCTGGGGGGGGTAGAGGGGTCTGCGGGATCAACCCTGCAGCCGTGCGGCCAGGGATGAGGCTTGCAGACTGCCTATGGGGATGGCCACGACGGAGACTCAGCGCTGGCCGCGCGGTGGTGTTTGAGGGCCCCTGAAGGTGCATCCCAATCATTGGCTCGGCTGGGGTTGCAAGTGACTTACAGTTGGCTCCAACCTGGGGCCGTGGTGTCTTGCCTTTTATACAGTTAAGGATGGGGTCAAAGCAACACCAGGCCTTGCCGTGCTGCTGTTTTCATTTTTGCCCTTGCTGTTACTTTAATATGTTAATAAAGTGGCCTTATTTCATCCAACCTCCGTTGTCTGACTCTTTCTTCCGTCTGAGGGGAAAATGATGTTTAACAGTAAATTCAGCATCATAAGCCTCTGTCATCAGGAAACAAAGGATACTTCGCTCAGAAAAAAATGGATTTGTAGCCTGATAGTCTTGCCATCTTCCATTTGTATAATCTCCAATAATAGCATTTGAAAGAGGACCTACTGCAGGTTGAACTTCACATTGCAAAAAACAGTAATGTATTTACTGTAACAGTGGAATCAACTAAAACTTAAACAGTAAAGTCTCACATTCCACTGAAATCACCAGATAGTGTGCAACTGCAACAATCCCAACTATGTAGCCAAAGAGAACTCTTAATTTTTATTTCTTAGTTTTCATACTAAATGAACAAACTGAAATCCCAAAGAAAGGAATCCATAGATGCTATCTGATGCTACTACATCTATTGTTGTGCCAAGTAGAAAATTACAAGCATTAAATGCCAGCTCCCTGGTACTGACATTTACAACGTAATCAGACAATGCTGTTAGATTGTATTTTACTAAAGCTGTGTTTTCATGAGTATTTAGGATCTAATGGGCAGTCAGAAAGAATCCTGCTGATGTTGGCTTTTCCTAGGCACAGTGATCCAATGAAGGGCAGAAAGCATCTATGCTATAAGCACCATGACTTCCTTTTATATTTTATTACTACTCCCAAAGAATATTTGCGCAGAATGACTAAATGCTGTTGACTTCACAGATTCCTCATTTAAAGCGACATTTTGCACTCTTCAAGATGCTATAGTGATTTCTTTAGTGTAGTTAATTCATTAGAAACAATTGCTAAGATAGTAAGGGATATTCAAGGACAACCTCCCAAATTATGGAGAACTAACCCACCTGGTCGCTTTCCCCACTATTTGCCTGTCCTGAGAGCTGCCGAGAGTTACCAAGAAGCCCCTAGACTGATATCCCTTCTGCCCCCTCATCTGTTAGGATGAAACCAAACATCATATAACTTGCTCTCACAGCATGAACAGGTTCATAACGGTTTATCAGATAAAAATGAGCACTCATGACCAGCTCAAGGGGGTTTTAATGTGGGTCTTTTAATTCAACATTCAAAACACCACATACTATAAAACTGGAAATTTGCCAAGATGTTAGGGTTACCAGGTCCCTCCTGGCAATTGGTGGGAGAGGGGGGTTGCTTAAGGGAAGAAAGAGAAGGTCAAGTTACTGGGGTCATATAGGAAGTGACTTATTAGGGCCACTTTTTAAAAACTTTCTTATTTTGTTGTGGGTTGCTGGGTTTGGGTCCTGGGGGTAGTGGTGGTGGTGGGCCTCTCAGGCCTCTTTCTGTTTCTTTTTTTGGTGAGGTCTTCTAGTTTGTGGGCTTGTTGCAGTTTAAAAGTTATATATATTTTTACAGTGATTGATATTTCTTGGGGGGGGGTTGGGGGTTACTGACTAGGCCTTCTGCCTGGGGCCTAGGCTCTCTATTTTTGGTTCTTCTATTTTGTGATTCTGTTGCTTTTTAGCAGTTTAATTTTTTAAAGTTGTTTTATTGTGCTTTATTACATTTCTGGGCTTGTTGGGGGTTTTGGGGGGGCAGTGGCTTGTTGACTCTCTCTGACTACGCCTTCTGCCTGAGGCCTAGACTCTCTGTTTTTTTTCTGTTTTGTGGTTTTCTTGCCACTTCAGCACTTTAAATTTTAGTTGTTTTATTATGTTTTATATTTCTGGGGACGTTTGTGTTTCTTAGGGGAGTGGGATCACTGCTATGTGTGCGTGCTTCTGGTTTAGATTCTGCTGGTGCACTGTTAAATAGGCTTTTAATAAAGGTTTCAGGAATTTTTAACTAATATTTTTAAATAAATCTCAGCATAGGGCTTTTGCTATTCTACCTTTAACTAGGCCAGTGCTAGGAGGACTAAAAGAGGCTCATAAAACAGAGGTATAAGTAACGTATATTAACTTCTCAAAACGTAGTGTGCTGTTTGTCCTCTGACTGAACTTTGGTGAAGCCAGGCACTTTTTTCAGGGAAATTTTTTCCCTTTAGCTTGTGTGTTTCAATTAGGGAGCACCTGTATTTCCACGGGAAATCAGGTGGGTTCCAGTAGAATCTAGGTAGTAGTAGTTTGATTAAAGAAAAACCCTTAAACTTTGAAAAGGTTTCCAAGCCACAAAGGGTAGTCTTTAAACTGTAGTCAGGGACAGTCAGTGTAGTTCACCACTAGTTCTAAAAAACAAACCAAGAAGGAAAGAAAACCTAAACTGAAGCAAGGGTAGTTTAGGCTCTACTGAAAGAAACAAAAACCTAGTTTTTGGGTGGGAGGGTTTATAAAAAGGTGTGAGGGCATTTTAGGGTCAAGTTGTAGTGCATGTAAGTTAGGTGCCTAATACCGTCCCCACAAGTTTGGCCCGGGGCAACATGAGCAGCAGGAAGGAAATGCAGAGGGGCCCTGGGGGCAAGGCTAAGGAGAAGACTAGAGGGTTAGAGGGAAGGGGGGGACCATGGTTCCCCCCCACACCTCTGCACAGGACGGCTCCAGAGCAGAGGTGCAATGGTGCAATAGCTAGAGTGGTACAATGAAGAGGCCACACGTGTTCCTCTTCTCTAAGGATGCTTCTGGGGTGGCCCCAGCAGAGGTGCCTGGAGGTGCTGGCAGTGGGCAGGGGTCTGCTGCTCAGGCAGTCCCTCCTCAAGCCATTTCTGCTGAGATTTAGTGGCAGGAGGAGAGGCAGCAAGAGCTGTCTTTGGGGTCAAGCTTTGGGGACAGTTTGCTGTTTCCAGAGGTCACTCCACAGACTTAGAGGGCTATAGAGGCACTGGAGGAGGAGCTGGCTGGCCAGCCCACTGCTCCAGTTTCCCTAGGCTCCAGCAGGCCTTCTGAGGGACAGGAGAAGAGGCTGGGAGAGGTGGAAGAGGAAGTGATGGAGGTGCACCGCAAGCACTTGCCATCTCAATCCCTTCCACCTGCTCAGCCATCGCTACCTGCCTCCCGAAAACATGGTGTGTCTGACCCGAGCTCCTCACAGATGGTGGCTCCAGGGGTGCCTGTGGCTGCTGGTCAGAGTGGGTGACCCTTCAGCTCTGAAGTCTGGAAGCACTTTCAGGTGATGAAGGATCCCCACTTCGCACAGTGCCGACTGTGTAGGGCCTGGATCAGTCGAGGTAAGGACATCAACCATCTCTCAACTTCTAGGCTGCAGAGGGAGAGAGAAGCTTCTTTGGAGGAAGAGAGAGGCTGCTGCTGAGGTGCCCAAGTAGCCACCGCCAGCCAGCCAGGAGGTGAGTCGTCCTGTGACCACCTCCAGTGCTGTCCCTGAGCGTTCCACAGTAGGGATGAGGCAGGAAGCCAAACATCTCTGACAGAGATGCTTGGTGGCATCAGCACTAGAGTGCCTTGGGTGGGGGGAACAGTAGGCTAGCAAGAGGGTCACTCACCTCATTGCTGACATGCTTGCTTTAGATGGGCACCCCTTGTCTGCAATGGAAGACATTGGTTTCTATAGGCCGCTCCAGGACGCCTGTCCCTGGCACACACACCCTGCTCACACCACACTGAGCAGGACCATGATTGTACAGGGTTGCCAGAGACCACATGAAGGCACAATTGTCCCACACTCGTGGAAGAACTGTGCACTTCACGTCCAACATCTGGACCTCCTGTCAGGTGCATGATTCATATCACTCATTGACTGTGCACTGGTGGCAACTAGGCAATGTTTTCAGTGGAAGTGAGGGAACTAGTGTCAGGCAGGGTCAGGGCCACTGGGCCGGCTATTGCCAGGCTCTGCTTCATGTCAAGAAACTTGATGGGTTGCACATGGTGGACAATATCTCAACCACTAACGAGAGACAGTTAGTGGCATGGGTAGGCAGAGAACTTACCATGGGCTACATGGTGACCAATAGTGGCACAAACATGAGGGCAGCAGCAAGGCAACTGTGCCTGATGCACATTTACTGTGTGGCCCACCTTCTCCACCTCGTGGTTAAGGATGCCTTGGGGTTGGGTTCTGCAGAGGATCCCAATTTGGACACTGTGACCCATGAGTTCTGGCATTTCCTCCAGAAATGCAGGTACATCATGGATCATTTCTCTCGCAGCGTGAAGGACACCTTTCTGCTGCGCAAGAAGCAGATGCTGACAGGTCTGTCGGTTCACCGCCTGCTTGGCGATGTCACCACTCACTGAAACTCCACCTGTGTCATGCTTGAACGCTTGGTGGAGCAGGAGAGAGCCCTGACTGCCCTGATCTCGGAGAAGAGAGCTGGCTCAACTAGGAGGGCTGGTTGACCATCTCTCCGTCTGTGGAAGTTCTTAAGCCCTTTAAGAGCTATACAGAAATGCTCTCATCTGACACAGCAAGTCTGGCTCTGGTCATTCTCATGATCCACACAGCTTGTGAGGACTTGGCCTCATTTCTGGAGCCAGCTTGAGGATCACTTTCAGTCTGTCCTCCAGCAGAAGGTCTACATGCTGGTAACCATGTGTGACCCGTGCAGCAAGGGAAAGATCACCAAGCGGGCCAACGAGTTCACTCAATGGCGAGACGAGCTCTCCTGGTGAGTTGAGCACAGGTGGGCCAAGAGGGACACATTGGCACGAGCTGAGGGAAATGGGGGTGCAAGCAGCTCCACTGCTGTTCGTCCCCCACCTCCCCGGCTAGGCAGCGTCCCCCCACGGCTCCCACTGCGATGACTCTTGAGATGGCAGTCATCAGGCGGATCCTTGGCTCCTCTTCTGGGAGTGGCAGGCACATGAGAGAGGACACAGTGGCTGCGATGGTGAGGGAGTACCTTTTAGAACCCTACAAGTCGCAGGCAACCTGTCCACTGAGCTACTGGGCCATGAAGGAGGTGGTCTGGCTGGAGCTCTCTGCTGTGGCCCTGAAGCTCCTCTCATGCCCTCCGACAAGCGTGCAGAGTGAGCGCATTTTTCCCCATGCGGGTGACATTGTCTGCTCGCATCGCTCATGCCTGTTCCCCTGGTCAATTGAGCAGTTGGTCTTCCTGAAGGTCAACTTGCCACTGTTTGGCTTTCTGGTCCTGGACATTGAGGGTGACTGAAGTGGGCACGCATACTTGTGTCTGTATCCCCTCTCGGTCTGTGCTGGGAAGTTGGGGCAAAACTCTCTTCCCATAATTAAAACTGGAGAGGCTATGGAGAAGTAGCAGCCAGGGCCATTAACCATTTTTATTGGCATAGAAATGCCGCCCCCACCAATCTCCCTACTTCCATCCATTCCACCTGCAGCAGAAATACCTCTACAGAACCCTGGTAGCTGTGCAGTCCAGGGTGATGTTGAGGATGGTGCACGAGCGCACATGAGTTACACTACCAGTCAGCCCAAACCAAAATTGCATGCTGAAATTAAAACTGCAGCACAAAAATTGTTCTCCATCTTGATGGAGATGAACAACAAGGAAGAGTAGGAAAGCTGCCAAGCAGCCAGACAGAAACCAGCAGAACCCACAGGGGCACCATAAATAAAATTGAAAAATGACTTTTTCTTTGCAGGGGTGTGGTGGTGTGGGATAAAGGGAGAGCCTGCGATGAAGGGCAGCTGCCACATGTAGGCTAAGTCTCCTCCACTGAGGCAGTGATGGCTGGTGTACTGCTGCTAAGAGAGGAGGATCAGTGGACAGACACTACCCCCTTCTCTCTCACTTTATGAGGCATTACTGGGCAGGGCTTCCCTTTTGTATTGTTGTGATGACTACATTGCACTGGTTCTGCTGCTGGCCTTGCAAACATGCCCCCTCTGTGTATACTGCACCTTACTCCTGTTGGGTTTGGGCACTGACTGCCACAGTGGCAGCAGACTGGAGCCTGCCAAAGCAGGGAATCCCCCACTGCTACCTGGGGACTGGCATCCCTAGAACAGCTCTACTTGATCAGACCACTGGTCCATCCAGACCAGCATCATGTTTCACACAGTAGCCAACAGATACAGCACAGAAGCTAAGGCCTTCCCTTGATGTTGTCTCTTAGCACTAGTATTCAAAGTTAGTATTAACTGTCTTTTAATGTGAAGGTTTTAATTAGACATCACGGCTAGTAACATCAATGGAACTATTGTCCATGAACCCACCAAAAACAACTCCCATCACTACTGTTAGGTGGTATAAATTCCACTACGTAACTAAACTGACTGTCCCTAATGCACCAAAGGCATATTTCATTGCTTCTCTGCCATGGAATGCTTTGGTAGAACATGAGAGCTTCCAGCAGAAAATATGGCCTAACTTAATTACAGTGCAGTCCTAAGCAGAGCTACACTCTCCTAATCTCATTAACTTTAATGGATTTAGAAGAGTATAATTTTGTTTAGCATTGTACATTCCATTTTTAATGCTTTTAAAACTACCATCTTTTTGTTTTGTTTCACAGGATGAAGGTCTCTAGTGAATTTTGAATCCTGCTTCTGGCTTTGTGAATTTTTCATTGGTTTTAATTAAGATATTTTTCTACTGTTGCTTTTGGATTTCTTTTGTAGCTACAGGTCTACTATCAGTACCATGCAATTGCTCGAGCTAATTCATTCTAATGGTAAGCAAAATATGTGAAAGCAAGTGCAGTCTCTTCTGAAATATTATGTGAGGACAGATGGCAGCAAACATAGGTTAAGTGCCACAAACCCATGTATTTACCTTCAGTTCTGTATGGGTTACCACTAGGGTTGCCAAACCCCCCGGTTTGCCAGGGGTCCCCTGTTTTTTTGGGGGGGGCTCTACCCAGCGCCGGCCAGATGGCCGGCGGGGGAAGCCCCAACCCCAACACCCACAGCCACCCATCTCTCTCCCTTTAAGTGTGTAGAACCCGTGTTTCCTCCCAAGCCTGATCTCTGCAAGCTTGCAGGGAAATGCCAGCATCGTGCTCTTAAAAGGGAAACACGGCTGCTCTTAAAGGGGAAACGCCGGCTCCTGCATTTAAAAGGGAAACACCGGCTCCTTTAAGTGCAGGGAACTGGCGTTTTCGGAGATCTGGCACACGGGCAGGTGGGGGGGTGGCGGACATCCCCAATGTGACATCATCACATTAGCCAAGGAATGCCCCCAAAGTCCCCCGCTGCGGGTGGAAGATGGACTTGGCAACTCTAGTTACCACATAGGAAATTTTTTGAAATGGGCTTACGAACCAGTTTGTAACATTCTAGTTGTGGCTTCTGTATATTAAATAGGACTGCCATTTTATCTCTGGGGTCAGGGATCTTCCACCTCCAGCTCTCAGTTCCTGCTGCCATTCCTGAGATTGGCAGGAAAAAAATAAATTTTAAAAATTTGATGTTGGGTGACAGCATGACATCACGTCAGGGGAAAACCTGTAAGTGGTATCGGTGTGCTCAAGGTTCCAGCGATTCCTGGAGGGGCATTATACCACTTACAGATTTTCCTGACAGCTCTCCTCCCATGTCCCAGACCACCACCAGTTGCCGTATGATGCCTGGCCATGGCTGGCAGCCCAAAGAAAAACTCAGTTTGCTCAAGAAAGGAACTTTTACTTATTTGTTTGTTTGACTTATATCCCACCCTCCCCGCCGAGGCAGGTTCAGGGCAGCTTACATAAAATACATGAAAGTATTAAATACATAGGTAAAGGTAAAGGTTCCCTTGCTCAAAAGACAGTCGAATCCGACTCTAGGGTTGCGGTGCTCATCTCCGTTTCAAAGCCGAAGAGCCAGCGCTGTCCGAAGATGTTTCCGTGGTCATGTGGCCAGCATGACTAAACACCAGGGCGCACGGAACGCTGTTACCTTCCCACTGAAGTGGTACCTATTTATCTACTTGCAATTTTTTGCTTTCGAACTGCTAGGTTGGCAGGAGCTGGAACTAGAGATGGGAGCTCACTCCATCATGCGGCACCCAGGCCTCGAACTGAACTGCTGAACTACTGACCTTCCACAGCCTGCAGTTCAGCGTCTTAATCACTTGAGCCACCGCAGCTCCTCATTAAATACTATGTATTAAATACATAGTATCACACATAAAACATCTTAATTTATTGTACAGTTATAACAAACTTAAAGTGCAAGGTGCTAGAGCTAGAATAGATGGTAATAATAACATTATAAAATTGTACAGCGGTCATAACAGGACATGTTGGTTAAACAAAGGGAATGGTCAGAATTGGAATTCAGCTTATCTTTCCTAATTTTGCTGGTGGGCACAGGCTGCTGATGGAACATCCTGGGGGAGGGGGGATAAGGTATTAGATCTTGGAAGATTTTTTTTTCGAGCGGATGGCCTCCAACAGCATCGGTTTTCCGCCACTATGTAAATAGGGTTGGAGGGAGAGATAATCTGTGTCTTGAAGTATAAGAAATATTTAGTGTATGAAACTGATGTTCAGTTGCCTGTGATTTTAATTCTGCAAAAAAAGATGCTGCTATCAATCCTAGGGTTGTCAACTCCTGGATGGCAAATCCCTGGACATTTTGCTGGGGGGGGGGAGCTCAGTGGAGTAAAATGCCATAGAGCTTACCCTCCAAAGCAGGTCTCCCCCCCCCCATGAACTGATCTCTGTACTCAGAGCACAAAAACACATCTTAAAAGCCATTAAAACCAGAATAAAACAATATTGTTTAAAAATGTAAACCAATTTAAAATTAGCAATTTTGAATGTTGTGTTTTTTATTCTTCCTAAAATGCATTTATGTCTGAAAATTGGTGGGTACACGGGGGCGGGGGGGCAGAGGGGCAGAAGGTGGCCTCGCCTAATGTGCAAAATACCTGGAGCTAGCCCTGGTTAGAGAAATGAGAGAAATCCTGTTACAACACAAAGCGCAATTTGAGGCTGCACTTCTTCAAAAGCTATACTGAAATCTTTTAGAATATGATGGAGGCTGTAACTATACCCACATAGTTAATCAAATATGGCTCTTGGGCCCAACTTGAAGGACAAATTCCTGTTGCTTATTGCCTTATTTTCATCTTCTTTACTTGGTACTTGGATACAACATCAAAAAGTGGAGGGCACCCTATCTTCCTGCTGTCCCTCTTGGAGAGCACTGCTGTTTACCCTAGGGTTGCCAGCTCCAGGTTGAGAAATACCTGGAGATTTGGGGGATGGAGCCTGCGGAGGGCAAGGACTGCAGCATAATATTATAGAGTCCAACTTCCAAAGCAGGTATTTTCTCCTGGTGAACTGATCTCTGTCACCTGGAGATCAGTTGTAATAGCTGGAGATCTCCAACCACCATGCGGAGATTGGGAACCCTAGTTCACACAGTAATGCAGCACTTTGAAACCAGAAGCCAGAGTTCAAATGCCTAGGAATTACAGTCTATTCTGTTAACCCTGCTGGCTCAATTCCCCACCCAGGAAACCTGGCTCCCCAAATTTGTCTGTGTAAATGCTTCCCCACTCACATGCCTGAAGCAATAATTAAAATAAAATAAATACAAAAAGGAACATGAACAACAGTGAGCTTCACTAAACACAAGCAATTCTTTCTCACAAAATGGGAGGCAAGGTATAGAAATACAGTTTGAATAATCTAGGCTGTATTTTATCCTGAACTTTGCATTTTTCCAGGTTTTTTACACACCCACAAAAAGTCACACAATAGGAAACTGAAGGCAGATCAGATGATAAACTGATCAAAACCTGAACTCAGTAATTTCATTTGTAATATACTGTTTGCACTTCAAAAATGAATTACATATTTAGAACTAAGGAAGGCCATTAATGCTTGGTGTTCTGGCACCTTGCTGATGTTGTTTCAGTTCAATGAGGGCATCACGAGTGTGAAAAGGAGACATGTGACAAGCACACTGGTATATTTTAGTGGCTGGTCAATGTTATCTCTAACAAGGATCATGCTGACTGGCAAAAATGCAGAGCCTATCACTTAGCAATGCCAGATTCCTGTAAATCCCCCAGAACAGGGGTGTCAAATATATGGCCTGCAGGCTAGAACCAGCCCAACCAGGGCTATTATCTGGCCTGCAAGCAACTGTACATTACCATTATTGTCAGATGACAGAGGCTGTGCATTATGTCTCTGTATACTGTCCCAGTGTTAATGAGTAATGGGTGACGGAAGTGGGAGGGTGAGCATCAGGGAGATACTGTAAGGAAATACTGTAAGAGTGTTAATGTTTTAAGCAAGTTTGTATTTTGAGCGAAAAAATTATCATCAATTGGGTTTGCCTGTGTCCTTTATAAAGTTTGTATCTCCTATACATGGCATTACATTTATGGCACACATAGCCCAGCCTGACAAAGTGCCATTTATGTCAGATCCAGCCCTCATAACAAATGAGTTTGACACCTCTGCCCCAGAATTACAGGTCATCTCCAGACTACAGGGATCAGTTCTGCTGGAGAAAACTGATGTTTTGAGTGGTAGACTATATGGCATTTTACTCCACTGAGGTCCCTGTCTTCCCCAAGCTCCACCCCCAAATCTTCAGGAGTTTCCCAACCTGGAGCTGGCCACCCTACCCCCCCAAGCCCCCACTGGTTATCAGGGAGGACCTGGCAACCCTTCATGCCACCCCAAGCTATTTACAGGCAGGGCAAGAGGCAGATGTAATCAATAAAGATGTGTGCATAGCCCTGGCCTGGATGGCCCAGGCAAGCCCGATCTCGTCAGATCTCGGAAGCTAAGCAGGGCCGACTCTGGCAAGGACTTGGATGATAGGAGACCTCCTTGGAATACCACCAGTCGGGAGGAAAGGGGCAGGCTTTAGTCAGTCACCTCTCTGAATATCCTCCAGGCCCATCACCAGAGGTCGACCCCATGACCTCCAGGTGCACACACACTCACATGCGTACACACACACACACATATGGAGAATACAAAAAACAAAAACAAAGGTGTGTGTGTGGGTAATGGCTAGCCAGATTTAATGAACAGCTGGCGGGGCCACGACCATCTGAGGGAAAACCGTAGAGTTTTCCCTCGGATGACCATGGCCCCGCCACCAGCGTGCCCGGTGTCATAACGTCACTTCCTGGTGACGTGCATGCTGTGGTGGGGTTCCCCCCAGGGCCGATCCACCGACGTCGTGGGGGGACTTGGGAAGCCTAATATTTACTGCTTGCTCTCTCCTCCCCCTTGCTAGGGTTGCCAGATTCCTCCATGTTTTCTTTCTGCTAGTAAGAATGTTACTTGCCTGAAATTTGGATGGGAGGCTTCCCTTAGGTGATGGGTATAATCCATGAGATTTCCGTCCTAATTGGTGTCTGTGTGTGTGGGGATAATATATAGGTGCTACAGCTGAAAATGTTTTTCTTTTGAGATCAGTGAAGAAACTGAACACGTGCATCTTTAAAAGAACAAATAGAAATATAGTGTTGCATACCACTACAACGTGCTGAAAGCACTACGTTTGCTCATGTTAATGAGATGAATAATGTAATATGTAAAGAATGGCACTGAAGGGGGGTGGGAAAACAGCAAATCCTTCCTTATCAGATTGAATACACATATAATGTTACCACAGTTTTGTCAATTAAAAATCAGCCCCAAATATTCCCAAGTATTTCGTTACGTGGTTGCTGAAAATGAAAATGTAACCTGAGTGATCAAGGATGTGGCCAGGCGGAGCTATATTGCCCATGCAAACTTCCCTCCGGTAATCTAGTCACATGAAGAAAGAACAGTTTGTGTAAATAGTCTATCGGCAGGATTGCATTCAGGATATATTGCAAAAGCCATGCTAAAAAGCTGTAGCAACTCACAAGATGCAGTTAATTTAACAAGATGCTATTTGAAGAATCTTGGATATTTTTGGCTGTGCCACATTAGCACCTCAGCAATGCTCTACGGCATCATTAGCACCTCAGCAATGCTCTACAGCATCACAACCTTCCTTGCACTCTAAAGTAACAGCTACTATACCATACCTCACATTTAGAGCTTTTTTCATTTATAATTTTTATCATATTGTTGTACACACTGCTTATGAAACACTTTGTACTCTGCCACTGGCTAACAGTCAGTTTAACTTAGTAGGTGCTTCCATGGTGCATGTGTTAAGTCCCTTTCACAGTGACTGAAATCAATCATGAACATATATTCAGATATTCACTTTGGTTCATTGCTTAAAGGCATTCTGGGTAAAATACCAAATGCTGACAGGCAGTAACTGACTGACCTTGCTTATAGTGGCCAGTTGTAACTGTGCATGCTTCTGACGTCAGTTTGCTTGCATTAGATGAAGAACACTGCATGATGTACTAATATTTGTTACAATTAGATACTTTTTAGAATCTCACAGAATGAAAAGAAGGCCTATTGTTTAGCTGAAGGAGGTATATTTTTGCTGGAAAAAATCCAGCCTACAGGTTCGAGCCCAATCAGAATGGTGTGACGGATATGTGACAAAGTTTGATAGCACCAATAATTATGATTTATTTCTAACTGTCATAAGGGGTATCAAACCCTATGTCTCCCATTGTAACCTTAGGGAGAGCTGTGGGTACTCAAGGGTTCAAAACCTTGTTGTGCCTGTACTTTTCCTCCTTTATTAATAAAGTTTTAAAGTTTGGATTCTCCTCCACAAGACTGCCGTGTGCTTTCTCGAATTGGGCTGGGGGAGCACAACCTTTGACGGAGTTTCTGTCTTACAATATCTATATAATAGCCAAACTGTGTGGCAACTTATTTCCACCAACAGGGGGCTCACTCTCCCCCAACAGCTTTTCCTACATAGTCAGTAGACTTCCTGGGTTTGCAGAAAAATCCAAAAAGTTTTTAAAAATCCCTTCAGGGACAGTTGAATCCCCCCCCCCAATACCTTTTGAAATGGCCTCCGAAGGGATCTGCTTCAGGCATCAATGGTGAGAAGAATGTTCGGGGGGGGGGGCTTCTAACTGGGCCTGTCAGTAAAAGGCAGAGGAGGAGGGGGGCTATTCCAGCCTTTCAGGGAGGGATCTTTAGGGCCAGGCATGACAAGAGTTGCCAGGGGCAGGCTGGGAAATTTTGGGGCCAGGCCTGACAAGGGTTGCCAGTGCCAGGCTGGGGGATTCCTAGAGATTTTGAGGTGGATTCTAAGGGAGGTTGGGTTTGGGAAGGGAGAGGCCTCAGCTGGGTATAATGCCACAGAGTCCACCCTCCAAAGCAGCCAATTTCTGCAGGGAGACATACCTCTGCTGTCTAGAGTCCAGTTGTAATTCTGGGGCATCTTCAGGTCCCATTTGGAGGTTGGCAACCCTTGGCCTGGCAGCAGTCTAGGGTTGCCAGGTCCCCCCTGATTTGCATGACTCAACTAGGCTCAGCTGCTTGCTACCATTCATCAGCAGCCACCCTATGAAAGCCAGTGAGGTGCAGCCGTTAGAGCTTCAAAGTAGGGTCTGCAAGACCCAGGTTCAAATCCTCGTCTTGCAGTGGAAGCTGACTGCGTCATTTTGGACCAGTCACATACTTTCAGCTTAACCAACCTCACAGGGTTGTTGTGCAGATACAAAAGAGGAGAGAATAATGAAAGCTGCTTTCGTCCCCACTGCGGAGAAAGACTGTAATTCTCCTAGGTAGAGGCTGGGGGGAATGGAGGTGAAGACAGAAAGCAGAAAACAGAGAGGCAGATAAAGGTAGGTTGGCTTTTGGGTGGGAAGGAAACAGGGTTGCCAACTCCAGGTTGGGAAATTCCTGGGCATTTGAGGGGTGAAGCCTGGAGAGGGTGGGATTTGAAAAGGTGAGGAACTTCAGACTGGTGTAATGCCATAGACTCCACCCTTCAGACCAGCTATTTCCTCCATGAGAACCACCATTGCTAGCCTCCAGGTGAGGGCCAGAGATCACCCAGAATTACAAATGCTGTCCAGGTAACAAAGATCAGTTCCCTTGGATAAAATGGCTGCTTTGGAGGGTTGAGTCTATGGCATTATACCCTGCTGAGGCTGCTTCCCTCCCCAAGCCTCACTGTCCCACGGCTCCACCTCCAAATCTCCAGGAACTTCCCAACCTGGGGCTGGCAGCCCTCAGGTGAATTGATCTCTGTAGCTGGGAGATCCGTTGTGATTCCCAAACCGCTGCCACTGCTGCGGTGGAAGAGAGGAAGCCGGTGGGTGGCTGGGAGCACTGCTACCACCACTGCTGATGCTGCTCTGTGGAGTGGGGGAGGAAGCAGGCAGGAGGCTGGGAGAGTGATAGGGGTAGAAAGAAAGAATGATGGGGTGGGGGCAGAAAGAGAGAGGAAGTCACATGCATGGAGGAGAAATAGAGAGTAAGAAAAGAGGGGCAGAGGGGAGAAATAGTGTGAGAAAGGTAGGGGAAGAGGGGAGGAAGCAAAGGTGTGATGAATGAGATAACCATCCTGCAAGTTTCTTGCGGGTCTCCGCTTGTTCTGTCCTAACCAGGGCCGGCCCCAGCTTATTTTGCACCCTAGGCGAGGATCCCTTCTGGCGCCCCCCACCCCCCTCCGCCCACCAATTAAAAAAAATAAATGCATTTTAGGAAGAATGAAAAACACAATTTTTTATAAAAGAAAACCATCTGGAGCTCACTTCTGCAAACAAAAGGCAAAACCAGCCCTGTTCCTCCTACAAACTTGCTAAGGGGAAAAAAAAATCTTTCTTTGCTTTTAGATGACACCCTGTGTGCCATAGCAGAAGAAGCCTTCTCTCTTGTGAGAGTTGAGCAGCACCAAGGCACCTGTTCTGCTAAACACAATTAGAAATTTTAAAACATTCTGGTGTAGTTATTTGGGAATGACTTCTTAAATGACAGACAATTTTCAGTTACCTAATTTCACTGACTAAATGACTAACCATTGCAGCCCTAATCTTTAACCAACCCTGTGGCAAGTGCACTTGGAATGAAGTAGAGTTTGTAATCCACCTTAAAGGACCTTCAGCCTGTATCCTCAGCCTTCCATAAGCCCTTTTTACATTTTGGGGGTTACCTCTAAGCCTTCAATCCTAGGCACACTTTCCTGGGAGTCAGGCCCACGAGAGGATTTAATTTCTGACTAAACTTGTTTAAGGATGAGCTGCTCAGTGCTCTAAGTGCAGTCACAAAAAGTAAACTGTGAACTAAAATAGATTCAGGTGGGGTAGACCTGTTGGTCTGAAGCCGCAGAACAAAGTCTGAGTCCACTGGTACCTTTAAGACCAACAACGTTTAATTCTGGTTATAAGCTTTCAGGTATCTAAAGAAGTGTGCCTGGCTGCACACAAAAGCTTATACCTTGAATAAAACTTTGCTACTGGACTGTGTACTAAAATGTATTCCAAAAAACCCAAAACCATGTAGCCTGCTTTACACCAACACATGCTTTACAGCCAGAGCGTCAACACATTTATTTGCAAACACGTGGATCGCTGTGGGCAGGTAATCAGGACTGATCACAGTTTCCTGTTAACTGCTCCAGCTGTTCTTCGGAAAATCCCAAAGTGAGGCATGTTCGGAGGGGGGGTGTTAAGGGGGCGCCTTCTCCCCTCCTGCCCTCGAATATCGCCTCGCCAGTCCCCAAAAGGTCTTTCTGACCTTCTTTTTTTTAGAGTCAGGAGGGGGAGGCTGCGAGGGAGGGGAGGGGAGGGGGAGCGCGCCTGAAAGTCCAGGACATCTGTTTGCTAGATCAAAGTGTGACTGTTCGAAAGGCCCGGGAAGCGCCCAAGCCAACACGTGTCGCCTGTCAATATCCCCGGGGGGCGGCCGGAGGGGGGGGATGTTGTAGTGCCCGTGCACAGACCCCTCACTGGCCAGTCACCTCCCTTCCCTTTCGCCTTGGCTGCCCCTGGGATCTCTGAGACCACCACCCCTTTCCTCCCCAATCCTCCCTCGCTCTCACTTCCCAAGGCCGTCTGCCCAAGCCCCTCTTGCAACCGCCCCACCCCCTTCCCGTGAAACCTGGAGATGCGCGCTTGTTGTTGACTCTGCTCTGCGCGCCTCCTGCTACCGCGGGACTGTGAGGCAATTTCCCCTTGGATTTTCCCACGCGTGGCAGGATCGCCGCCCGCTTTTTTCCTTTGGGGACTCGCCCGCACTCCCCAGATCCTTAAAGGAAAAAAACCCTTTTTGCCTCCCTTACCTACCATTTGCCATGATTTGGCTACATCCTGTGCTGCTGCTTCCTTCTCATCCCGGGGCATGGGGCGGTGGGGCGAGGAGGAGGGGCGCAGCTGACGGTGCGAGCCCGCGCTGACGTTGGCCGGAGGGGGGGGCTGAACCGGCGAGAGAGCGCCCTGAGAGAAAGCGCCCCGGCCTCGCTGCTGGCATGAGGGGGGGGGGCAGAGGGATGTGTGAGGCGGGCCGCCGGAAGGTGGAAAATGAAAGGGAAGCAGCCGGGCTTCTGAGAGCCGCCGCACTCTAGGCGAGCGCCTAGCTCACCTAGCGGGCGAGCCGGCCATGGTCCTAACAGTGACCTCTTGTACCTCATAACTACTTGGGCCCAGCTTATCAGCTACAGATGTAGCCCACCCCCATTGCCTGGACAAGGAAACATGGCAGAACCAGCAGGTCAAAGCAAAGAAATTAGAAGCTTACACCAGCTGAAAAATGAAAGTAGTAGATAGAATTACAAATATATGCATGCTATTTCTTTTTTTTTAAGCTTCATCAGCAGAAATGATCCTTAATTTTTTCCATGACTTTTTTAAAAAAATCTGGGAGTATCCAGAAATGCAGTAGTTTTATATGAAATAATACACCATGTCTGATCATTTGACAGCAGATTATATGTCAGAGATTGGACTGTACAAGATTTCTGATTAATGTTCTCTCAGTCAATCAGAAATTTGTTTTGCAAAGAGCTGAATAAACGCAGGCCCTTCCCTTAACCTCCATATTTAAACCACATCCTGAATATATTAACTCAGACCAGCACCAATTGTCCACCTGCTACCTAACAGCCTTTAACTGGAAGTGTCAGACAGGGCCCAGACTTTGATTTTGTTGCATAATAAGCATGTGCTATACCAGTGAGCCAGGTACCTTCCCTACAGAGTACCCAGAGCCTTACATGTATGTGAAGACTTGCTCCAAGCAGTTTAAAGCACTGTGTAACTCAGTCGTCCCCAACCTTGTTGAGCCTGAA
Source organism: Gekko japonicus (assembly GCF_001447785.1). Lineage (NCBI taxonomy): Eukaryota > Metazoa > Chordata > Lepidosauria > Squamata > Gekkonidae > Gekko > Gekko japonicus. The sequence continues at coordinate 122,834 of NW_015169241.1, read as the reverse complement.
GGTAGCTTTGGAATTCTGACAGAAGATGGTGGGTGCAAAAACAGCTGCCACAGGAAGCACAGCCAACCACAAAATGTCAAGGAGGGAGGCTATACATAACTCTAATACTGACTCTTCAATGTTTCAAACAGACACTCCATTTAATAGGATGCCTTTCAAAATGACAATACTTTAAAAAAAATCTTGCACACACCTTCAGTCATGCAATGAAGAAACTTGTGCTGTGGTGGCAGCTGCTGCTGAAGTAAGTTTTTAACAAGTCGACCAGAAGTCCTACTGAGCCTGCTCAGGGAGGGGCTATGGCTCAGTGGTAGAGCATCTGTTTGGCATGCAGAAGGTCCCAGGTTCAGTCTCTGACATCTGTAGTAAGGAAGGATCAGGCAGTAGGTAATATGAAAGACGTGTGCCTGTACCTTGGGAAGCCACTTCCTATCTTAAACGATGCTGACTTTGATGAACCAGGGTCCAATTCAGTATAAGGCAGCTTCATGTGTTTACTTTACAGTGAGAAAGAAATTCATTGGCCATATAGATTGTTTCACGGACACATACCTTTGTTAATCCTCGTCAGTCCAGTTCTTTTCACAAGCACCAACCAAGTTCCTATCTAGTAGAACCATCAAGGCTGGCTAGACAACAGATTTAACAAAACAAAGAGACCCTAGATATGAATGGTACTTAGTAAACTGTGCTTGTGAATACCTACTAAGGAGGGGAAGGCAATGCAGAAGAAAAGACTGGGTGGGAAGGATATATGAAACCTGTTTTGCTACAACAGATAACAAAATTAAAATGAAAAGTAGATTGCCAACAATTGACAATGCAGATTAGATGTCAAAAACATAAAAATCCCTGTACAAAGCTCCTAAAGTTATAGCATTAATACCTTTTTTATGAATCAAAAGCAAAGAAAGGTGCATGTCACTTAGTGTACAGACACTTACCAAGGGAAATCCCAAATGAGTCATCAACCAAAATCGCTCAGCACCATTACGATAAAATTTAACATAGCCCTTTCCAAACTATCCATCTGATGTTCTTTGATGGCCTTCCTTTAGTACATGCTATTTACTCATAGCAAAATTATTTGTAGCTAGAGTACACCATCATCAACAAAGGGCCATATACTGGTATATTCTTGTCCACAGAAGTCAGAGGAGAGAGCCATACAATTTAGTAGCCATGATTTCAATGGTCTGTTAATGGGGAGGATGGGTCTGTTGCTTACCCCCTGGTTTATGCAGACCCCTAACTGCATTTGTTCATAAGCTCTACAAAAAGTAGCATTCACACAGACCATTATTATTCATGACAGGGATGTGACACCACTGACATGTACATCTTCAGTCAAGCTACAAGCATATGGGACAGGTGGTCCTTTGCAACCCTGTCTGCTCTGATGTTACTCCTTGGTCCTTTTCGCACTTGGATCTCATCCCTGGTTTTATCAGAGTTCAACTCTCATCACAATGCCTTACATTTATCCCTGGTTATAACAGCATCCGTTTATCCTGGGACAAGTGTGGGGCAAAACTGGGGTGACCTCAATGTAATGTGGAAACAAAAAAAACCCCAAGATAATTACAGGGATGAACTTGTGTGCAGTGTACAATGTAAGTTTGGGGTCAGGGTTGAGCCAGAATTTAAGGTCTAATGTGGAAAGGAGCCTTGTTGCATAAAAAGGGAGAAACCAGTGCCAAAAGTAGAGATACTTGACAGCCAAGTCACTAATTCTTGCTTAAGAAAGGAACTTATTTGACAACCCAGATGAGGAAACCACATGCAGTCACAGAAGAATATTTGTGTTAGATTTGTCATATGTGAAGGATCAGACACACATTAACCACATTCTCTAAATAAATCTTCTCACAATTTGTATGGTATACTATATGGGAATCAATCCTAGTGGGTTTTTTGTTTGTTTTAGCAATACCAACCATATACTGTTTTAAATCTACAGATTCCAAACTATGGAACTGATGCATGGGTCACTGGAATTTGTTACCACATCTCTTAGGTCTCCACCTTGTTCAGTACTAAACCCCCACCCCCGCCATTGTGCTTATGACCAGTCAGTCTTTCGCCATACTCACAGCTTTGCAATCCTAGCTCATTTGTAGACGAATAAGAGGTGATTTGGTAGAACAGGCAAGAAAGTCATGCCCATAACCATGATTCATAGCCATGTAAATACAACAGGCAGTTTCCAAGGTATGACACAGGTTCAGAGACAAGGCTTTTGTCCCAGTGCAAGTCAGAATAGGAAACTGAGACAATCATGCACTAATGCCTCTTAGACAATTATACAATGTGTTTTCGTTCAGTCAAGGTGTTCTTATGCACAGTGCTCTGTTTGTCTTGCTAGGTTCTTTTCTAACCTGAGCAAACCCTATTGACAAAAGTCTTTAACCCATCAAAGTCCCCCCCCCCACTTTCTTTACATATTCCTGTGCAGTGCTTTGCTCCATCTCTAACATTCCCCTTTCCCATTTCAAGCTTTCCTCAAAAAGCCACCTGAATTCCTTACCTCTCACCAAACCTGGGGAAAATCAAATGCTTGTGTCTGCTATTATTCTTCTGATCCGATATCAAAGCTGCCATCAATCCCTGCATTTCTGCACAGTCCAAAAATCAGATACAGGCTTTGCTGTGTACTCCAAGTTTCAGCTCAATTTACTGGGCTCAGACCAATCTCTGCATGATTTTCCCCAGAATCCTACTCTTGGATTGTATTGGAACTCTTGAGTTGTGCAAGTTTGTGCAAGTCTGAAGGCTCCTGAATGCCCAGATGTGTAGTTCTTCCCATTCCCATTCAGGAGATAAAATATAATCTTTTTTTTCTTTCCCCAAACTTTATAGCTTACTCTACTGTGGCCACTTAAATGCATTTTATTCTATTCAAACTATTTTTCCACTTTACCCTGATCCTAATTTGTCTTCTAAGCTTGCTTTGGAGCCCCATCACTTTGTCACAGACCCCAAAAATAGATTGCGATGGTGTAAGTTAAAATCTGGCCATGGCTCTCTAGCCAGCTGTTAGAACTTATATCCACAGCTGCTACCTATGACAGGAGTGAAGAATAGGTTTCTTTCCTATGCTTTTCATGGTGTGAACTCTGGTCTAGTTTGGGATGAACCTTATTTACACAAACATGTGCACATGCCATGCATGAGAAACCCATTAATGATGAATAATCACACAACCTAACTCTTATGTTTCTAATTATACTCCAGGTACCTTGCAAAGTACTGCCTTTGGCAAGGTGGAATCAGAGGCCATAATTTTTTTCCTGCACTAGACAAATTTCCTTATCTGCATTCAAATTTACTAGTCAGGAGAGAAAGTGAGAACAGAGGACTTCTGTGCATGTACGGGGAGATAACCAACTGCCCCTTCTAATTATAGCACCTGGCACCAAAGCAAATACTACTCCAGAGGGTCTGACCGGTTCCCCAGGAGCAGCTTTTTACAAGGCACAAGAACGTACAGAATTAAGAGGTGTCCAATGGCTCACACAGCTCTGTAGATTATTATTATTATTATTATTATTATTATTATTATTATTATTATTATATCTATGCTGAAGTAATTACAAAGTAGTCAACAGTTTTAAACACACAATTTAAAAACTCCAGAAAAGGTAACTTGTGCAAAATTTCCAAGCATTTCCAACAAACACTGCACACTAAAACAATCACATAATTAAAAGCAGGCAGAAGAATTCTTTACTTGCATCCTAAAGGAGGCCAGTGAGTGAGCTAACACAGCTTCTAAAGAAAATGAATCCCAAAGAATAGGGTACAGTACTGAAGAGGCCCATTTCCTACCTGTGAGGGTATACTGAACAATAGTCCATTGGCAGATCTTAGAGAGCAGAAAGGTCTGTAAGGAAGAGGGACCCCCTCTGTCATGGCCATGAAGGAGTAATCTAGATTATCCAAACCATTTACTTGGACTTGATGTAGCAGTACCTGGAAAATCCCATCAGGGCAACTTGAAAGAGAGGAGCTAAGATTTTGCCAGCCTGCTGCAGCACAAGTATGTGCGGTTTCGTTTCATGTCAGTAAAGTCAGCAATGAAGGGTAAAGAAAGTTATTTGAAAGACATGTAATAAATTTTCATACCAATGAGGGGGGAAACTACTATGATACAGGTAACTGTAGGGCACAAATTTTGACACCCCAATAATTGCAATGATAGAGGCAAACAACCAGATTCAAGATTTACAACTTTATCTGCAGATCAAGCGGAACCCCTCTCAAGTCAGAGGTTCTCAGAACAAAGATTACACAGCAAAGGTTACACAGCATTTCCTTAACCCAACCGCAAAAGCCCTCTTCATCGCCCATAGGCCTAGGTGAATGAATACGGCCCCACAGGAGACAGCCCACGGCATGCCTCCTGGGGGCTGCATTTGCCTCCTCGTGAGCAGGGGTCATTTGGGGGGGGACGCGGGGGGACGCCATCCTCCCGGGTGAGGTGCGGGAGGGCGGGGCCTGGAGTTCCCTGCTGGTGCCCGCTGGAGGCCGCCGCCGGCTGTGGGGAGGACACACTTCCGGTGATGTCAGGGGGTGTGGCATATGCTAATGAGTTATGCTAATGAGTCCCCCTAGCTCTTTTTCTACGAAATGACCCCTGCTCGTGAGGAGGAATAAGGAAGGGCTGCGGTGCAGCCTAAATTCCAAGAGGGGGAGCAGAGCCTACGCAGTCTTAAAGGCTGGCTCCGCTCGCCCCTATCAGTTGGTCGCCTCGTGCTCGGCCCACCCACCTGCCCTGTATGTAGTGTAAACACAGGTTGGTTGCCCTGTTTAACGGGGGACCGGGTAGGAATTTTTTGTCCCCTTCTCTGATTGGCTATTGAGATGGGGTCTTTTTCGCCTACCTTGCACTGCTGTCAGTGGATTGAGGAATTGGTTTGGGATGGTGCCTAGGGGCTAGTTCGTCACTTTGTTAGGGCAGAATTAGGTTTAAATAAAGTTTAGCGTCTCGAAAGCACCAATTAATAACTCCGGGGGGGGGGTAGAGGGGTCTGCGGGATCAACCCTGCAGCCGTGCGGCCGGGGATGAGGCTTGCAGACTGCCTATGGGGATGGCCACGACGGAGACTCAGCGCTCACCGTGCAGTGGTGTTTGAGGGCTCCTGAAGGCGCATCCCAATCTTGGCTCGGCTGGGTTTGTAAGCGACTTACAGTTGGCTCCAACTGGGACTGTGGTGTCTTGCCGTTTATACGGTTTAAGGAAGGGAGTCAAAGTGACACCAGGCCTTGCCGTGCCGCTGTTTTCATGTTTGCCCTTTGCCGTTAAGTTAATATTTTAATAAAGTGGCCTTATTTCATCCAAACTTGTTGTCTGACTATTTCTTCCATCTGGGGGGGCAAGTCACATTCTCTCTGGTTATGCCCTCTTCACATCTCCTTTACATGTCCCCCCCTTACATATATCATGTGTTCATGCTAATGAAGCATTATCTATGCAGAGGTGTGTCAGTAAATATGTATCAGCTAATTATCCCTGCGTCATGCCTAAGAGTTCCTTGACCTTTCTGTTACTAGGCAGAAGCTGTGGTTTTTTGGTGAAATGTTTCTACCAAACCATTTCTGTGGAAATACTTCAGGTGTTCTAGTAAGGTTTTAACTGCAAGCTAGCTTTCTACAAAGTTCGTGTCTGGCTTAGAAAGCAAAGAAGCAAACACTGTCTTTGCTGGCAGACAACAGATTTCTGACATTAAGGTCTTAATGATGAGTTATTCCCAAAATCCATTTTCCTCCCTCACAAAACTTTGAATACATTTGGTATATCCCAGTAAGTGCAAGTGATGGAATACTTACATATGTGGCATACAGAAACTACCACTCACAAAAGAAGAAATATGTCTGCATGATTTAGTACTTTTTAAAGTATGCACAGATAGATTTGACATCAATATTGTTTTACTGTAACCCAAGACAAGTTTTTCTTTAAGAAGTATCTTGAGTCCAAATTGTATCGCTCACAATACTGGAACATTCAGCTTTAATTACAATCATTCTTTGAGGTCTATATTTTAAAAAGAAAAAGCTACTTTATCTTGCTGTTTATGTGTTTATAAAGTTGCATCTTCCAGTCAAAAAAAAGTCATGTAGCAGAATTCCTTAGAGACCACAAACATCTACTGTTTGCAGCTTTGAAGCGAGATGCTGCCGTATAAAAGAAATGACACACATCTAAAAAATACACACATTATCATTCCACACAAGAATGTTACTATAATACTAGTGTCACATAGACCACTGTGCATGTCATTTGTTGCATCTGGCCCACAGGAAGCATAAAATATAGTTATAAGGAAAAGTAGAAAAGAGCAGTGTTTTTCATCCATTTAACACCATTTCTAAATGCTTCTAGGTAGTTACACAGTCATTTAACAAGTACATTTTCCTCCTTATTCAAACATACAAGCAATTAAGTTTAAAAGGCAATGGGTGATGTTATGGGTGGTGGGTATTTGTATGTGTAAAAAACCCAATAAAAATATTATTATTTTTTTAAAAAGGAAAAGTAGAAAAGGTAGCGCAACAGTTTTTAAGGAGACATTGATATGAGGAGAGCAAGTTGATTTCTCAAATGCAAATTTATACCTGTTTAGTAGTCTTTCCGTCTTCCAAGAGAAACCTGCAAATCCTAATGCTGTGGTAGCTGTAGGTAGACAGAACTGTTGTCACCATCACTAACTGAGTATTCCCAAAATTCTTTGCCCAAATCCTTAATAGCTTATGTATGTGACCTGTCAGTATTGACTTCTAAAGTCAATTGGCTGAACTGGAATAAAACCAGCATAGTCTAAAAATAACCTAGTCTATTTTAGAAATGTATCTATTTTAATTTCATAAAATTTGGAGTTCTCCGCACTCTGTCCTTTACTTGTTCAATTTACAAGGATCACAATCTTAAGTGCATATGTTAGGAACCAAAATCCATTTAACTCAGTGGGACTTTCTTCCGACTAATCATGCTTGAGATCAGGCTATAAAATCCACCACTTAGGGAGCTTTACTTTTTGTGGCATCGCATATGAACATAAACCTGCCTTTATGTTCCTCCGCTAACCCACCTTTGTGCACTACTATTTAGAGATGGAGCTTCCCATTACTCCCATCATAGCCAGTGTAGATTTACATACTTGCTAATACTACGCAGATGTTCAAAGCAAACATGAAGCCATTGTTTTATGCCTATCAGCTATAATGCTATAACCTATCTGCTATGAAGCTAGTAATCCTAGTACAGGGACACTTCTTGAGTATTCTTGCTGTACACCTAGCATTAAGAAAGAGGACATCTTTTTTGAAGGGCAAAATTATGTGAAAACTGACTAGTGTCAGTTCCTTTGGTGCAAAGCTTATTTTAAAAAGCAAGCAATTTCTCTTTCCACAGCAGAAGTGGGAATTAGCACACCAGGATGCCAGGAACTTGAATCCAGAGGAAGAAATGCCATCACTCCCCTCAGCATTGACACACGACTGCTCAGCATGGTATTTGTCCCGCAAACTTTTATTAATAGTTCTAAGAAAAGGCACCTTGAGAGAATAAAAAGCTGCTACTTCAGATGACTAGCTGTGACAACTTTTTTCCATTGTTTGAACATGTGTCCCACTGAGAGTCATCAGCTTTCAAATGTACAGGAGAGACAAGAGCAACAGAAGAACAACAAAAATACATGAAATTAAAGAGATTAGGAGATTATCATTTTAGAACATATCACACGGAAACAATATCATCATTATGTCATAACACAAGGACTGGTCAACGCAATTAACAGTTATGAGATTTCTGAGGAAGTTCATTATAAATATGAACACAATGAATTGAATTCCCCACTCTCTAATACAAGGAGATGTACTAATACTTTACATCTCAGCATTTGGAATCAATTGTTAAAACACATCTCCAGGTACACATTTGGTTCTTTTGAAGAACATAAAATCTATACAAATGCAGATTTGCCAAACAACCAGTAAAACCAAAATTATACTTCTGAGGTTTCTTACTTTGCAAGAGAGACATCCTTCAGTTTTCTGATATATTCCTAATATGTTTTTAAGTGCCTAATTTTTACTCATCTAAGGAAGCTTTAATGAGACTCAACAGATGCATTAAGTACAAGTTCTTCTGGGAAAAAAGGAGCACTCAAAACCAATAGAACTAGCATCTAGACAGTACTAGGAACTCCATGCTAACAGCACTTAGCAATTAATAACATAAGGGCACAAGTTATACTTTTCCTATTACTGAAGTTTAGGCAAACAAATAAATATGAACAATGAGAGTCATCCACAAAAGAGACTTTAAAAAGCACCTTTTTCAGTACACTGAGGAACTTTCACTATTACTTCAACTGGGTGAAAAATGGGAGGAACTGAAAAGAAAACTATTATTTCTAAAAATAACATTCAGTATAGAACCTATTTAGTGAAAAGTTGCAAGAGAAATAAAAGCTTCTGAAATGGTGCACTATGCAATAACCTAGTGCACCAAGAAAGACACTAATCTAACCAAGTGGGTCACATTTCCCCAAACCTTAATACTGGGAAGATGCCATCAAGCACTTATTTCCTAAAACTGCATGCACAAACTATCCTCAGAACAGACAGACGAAACAACTACACTGAATGAATTCTGCAAAGCTAAAGCTACCTCCCAGAAGTTAGAACCAATTACATAAGGCTAACCAGCCTCACTTGCATCCTTCACTGCACATGACTTCACTCCAGGAGCCCCCCAGGGGCTAGGTAATTTCAACCACAATAAACCTCCTGACTGGGAACAGCAATCCCCATCACCCACATAAGAAAGAAAATCACTGGCATTACCTTTATTGAGAGTGCCTGTGATGAGTTTGAAGATGGTCTGAGCGAATTTAATAATCCCATGTTTGCACCTCTTTGAGCAGCCACTCATGGTTCACAGAGGGAAGACAGCTCTTCTTTCCCTTGTTCAGTCCAGGCAGAAGGGTCCTTTATAACTTGGATACCATAAAACTCTGATCTGAAGCTCTGATAGCAGCTAGCAGCTCCTCTGTGCCGAAATAGATTCTTCTCAAGCTTTCAGGAACAGTTGCAGTGGAGGCTTGCTTGTATAGTCTCTGTTAAAGGTACAGCTCATGCCTCTCAGCTTTTTTCAAAGTCTATAGGATACTCTGTGGCTCTCCCAGCTTGGGTAGTATTTGATAAGTCAAGCACATAGCTGAGCAAACCTCTATACAAAGCAACAGAGAGGAGGAGTTTGCTGTATTGGCTTTGCTGAATGTCTTACAGGGCAGTTCTAATGCAGCAATTAATACCAAAGTCAGAGGGGTGGTTACTAGTACTGCACTGAAACAGTGCTATTTTAACATGCATCTTTTTGCTCAACGTACCATCCTCTGCCTAGCTGCTTTCATTCACACTACATGACTTCCATGGTATCTGAGGCAGGCGATGGATTATGATTAGGGAAACACACACCAAACGATTTTGTGCCCTGTAACTGCATCTACCTGGCTGAGATTACGATATAATACAACCAACAGTTTGCTTTCAAAAGTCAGCTGCAGCTTTGGCTGCATGTGATGTGACAGGAATTCACCAGCTAGCCAATATAACTAAGAAGTCTGAAGTACATAGAATCTAACCAGCTTTTGTTTTCTCTTTCTATACTATACGTTCAGGTTGTCAAACCTTTTTTTTTTTTTAAGTGACCCTGCTCCTTGGCAGTTATAGCAATCTAAGGTGGCCATCAAGCAGAGGAAACTGTTCATGTCTCTCTAAGAAAGGCTTTACTTTCTTAATTGCTGCACTCTGTTGTTAAAGGCACATGGAAAAAAATTGTCAGTGGCCCATATTTTAGTAACAGTTATCACTTTTAGTGACGTGCTCTAGTACCATATGTAACCCAATTCCATGTTGGACCTGATGCCTTTCCTTAATTTCACTATTATATCCCAATGGGCAGGATAGAAATACAAAAAAAAAAAATCTGGTTTTTTGGGGGTGGATGAACTGACAGTAGAGAATATAGGGTTGCCAGGTCTCACCTGGCCATTGGCAGGGAATGGTGGGTAGGGTTGCCAGCTCCAGGTTGGGAAACTCCTGGAGATTTGGGGTTGAGCCTGGGGAGGACAGGGACCTCAGTGGGGTACAATGCTGTAGAGTCCACCCTCCAAAGCATCCATTTTCTCCAGAGAAACTGATCTCTGTCATATGGAGATGAGCTGTAATTTCAGGGGATTCCCAGGTCCCCACCTGGAGGCTGGTAACCCTATTCCACAGAGGTATTTGGAAAAATTATCTGTGAATAGCCCAGTAACACTAGCTCAGTAATTCTGGGCATCAACAGAGGGATCATTGTCAGAGGCGATGTGTTTTTAACAGATTATGGGAGGTATGAGCAAGTGCGGCCTTCTCCTGTACCTGCTGAAGAAGCTACTTCTGTTGAATACCTGCCTACCCTGCTGTTAAAGTTACAGGTGATCCCTCTGGAATGGGAAAGACTTCATTTCTTGCAGAAGTTTCAGGCTTGGGATTTATATAAGAGACACTATTGTGAGCACATCTAGAAGCAGATGAATTCCCTTCTCAGAAGTGCCCCACTGCTTAATTCGCCTTCCATTAAAAAAACATCCTGAGCTTTTCTCTTAGCACATCAGCCTCAGTAACGTTTCATTAGTGCTCCTAACAAGCCCCAGCTGCTTCCCTGCTGGAGGAAATTCCCTCAAAGACTTAAACTCTCCTATTGTGCCCCTTTGAAGAACATTAACCCATTCCTTGATTAGCTAGGCCAGAGAGGTGGCAGAAATTTACAGGGTTTTTTTTTTGTTTTTTTTAAAAATCCTGGCCTTGCCATTCTGTCTTTAATACTAATTTCACATGCAGAAATGAAATAAATGATTCCCCACACACATGGAGACAAACTGAACAGCTCCCTCACTTGATTTCTGCCTTTCAGATTGACATTAAAGGCAAATGAGCAGGACTAATAAAATGATAAACCGAGTTGGCAATAAGATAAGAACATAAGAACATAAGAGACGCCAATGTTGGATCAGGCCAAAGGCCCATCCAGTCCAACACTCTGTGTCACACAGTGGCCAGAAATACCAGTGCCATCAGGAGGTCCAGCAGTGGGGCCAGGACATTAGAAGCCCTCCCACTGTTGACCCCCCCCAAGCACCAAGAAGACAGAGCATCACTTGCCCCAGAGCCCCTAGCTATACCTTGTGGCTAATAGCCACTGATGGACCTCTGCTCCATATGCTTATCTAATTCCCTTTTGAAGCCGTCCATGCTTGTAGCACCCACCACTTCCTGTGGCAGTGAATTCCATGTGTTAATCACTCTTTGGGTGAAGAAGTACTTCCTTTTATCCGTTCTAACCCGACCGCTCTGCAGTTTCATGGAGTGCCCACGAGTTCTTGTATTGTGAGAAAGGGAGAAAAGTACCTCTTTCTTTACCTGCTCTTTCCCATGCATAATCTTATAAACCTCGATCATGTCACCCCTCAGTCGTCTTTTCTCCAAGCTAAAGAGCCCTAAGCGCTTTAACCTTTCCTCATAGGGAAAGTGTTCCAACCCTTTTATCATTCGAGTTGCCCTTTTCTGCACTTTTTCCAAAGCTATAATATCCTTTTTAAGGTGTGGTGCCCAGAACTGCACACAGTATTCCAAATGAGGTCTCACCATTGATTTATATAGGGGCATTATTATATTGGCTGATCTGTTTTCAATACCCTTCCTAATAATCCCCAGCATAGCATTGGCCTTCTTTATTGCAGTCACACACTGTCTCGACATTTTCAGTGAGTTATCCACTACAACTCCAAGATCTCTCTCTTGCTCAGTCTCTGCCAGTTCAGACCCCATCAATGTGTATTTATATTTAGGATTTTTGGCTCCAATGTGCATCACCTTGCACTTGGCCACATTGAACCCCATTTGCCATGTTGACGCCCACTCGCCCATCCTTGACAGATCCCCTTGGAGTGCCTCACAATCCTCACTGGTTTTCACCACCCTGAACAACTTTGTATCATCCGCAAATTTAGCCACTTCACTGCTTACTCCCATCTCCAAATCATTAATGAACAAGTTAAAAAGCAGTGGACCAAGTACTGATCCCTGCGGTACCCCACTGCTTACCACCCTCCACTGAGAAAATTGCCCACCTACACTCACTCTCTGTTTTCTATGAACTAGCCAGTTTTTGATCCATAAAAGGACTTGTCCTTCTATCCCATGATTTTTGAGCTTACTTAGGAGCCTTTGATGAGGAACTTTATCAAAAGCTTTCTGGAAGTCAAGGTAAATAATATCTATTGGATCCCCCTTGTCCACATGTTTGTTCACCCCCTCAAAGAACACTAACAGGTTAGTGAGACAAGATCTTCCCTTACAGAAACCGTGCTGAGTCTGCCTCAATAGGTTTTGTTCATCTATGTGCCTACTAATTCTTTCCTTAATAATGGTTTCCACCAATTTACCCAGTATCGACGTCAGACTGACTGGCCTGTAATTTCCCGGATCTCCTCTGGAACCCTTTTTAAAGATGGGAGTGACATTAGCTACCTTCCAATCCTCAGGAATGGAGGCAGATTTTAAGGAAAGATTACATATCTTTGTCAGGAGATCCACAAGTTCACATTTGAGTTCTTTCAGAACTCTTGGATGTATGCCATCTGGGCCTGGTGATTTATCAGTTTTTAAGTTGTCTATCAGTTTTAGGACCTCCTCTCTCGTCACCTCAATCTGACTCAGGTCTTTCAACACCCCTCCTGAAATCAGTGGTTCTGGAGTGGGCAAGCACTTCTCATCTTCCACAGTGAAGACGGAGGCAAAAAATGCATTTAGCTTCTCAGCCATTTCCCTATCATCCTTCAATACTCCTTTTACCCCTTGGTCGTCCAAGGGCCCCACTGTCTCCCTGGCTGGTTTCCTGTTTCTAATGTATTTGAAGAAAGTTTTATTGTTGGTTTTTACGTTTTTTGCTATATGCTCCTCATATTCCCTTTTTGCCTGCCTGACCTCAGACTTGCATTTTATTTGCCATAGCCTGTGTTCCGTTTTATCAGCCTCACTGTGACTAGCTTGAGGTCTTGAATGCTTGCCTTATGAGAATGTCTTCTCCAGGATTCTGAATGCAATGCTTCTGTGCTTCATAACCTTTTGGCACCTCACTGGTTGAGGTGTGAAATGTAATAAGCAAGGCACATTTTCTTGACACTAAACACAAATCCAGTTTCTATTGTAAGAACAGATCAATTCTGGAACCAGTACAGAGTATGCACATTGTAGTTTTCCATATGTATTTACATATTATTCCTAATTTGTTCTGCTTTGAATGTATTTATTTATTAAATTTCTACCCCGCCCTCCCATCAAAGCGGCTCAGGGTGGCTTACAAGCAATTTAAAACCAACATACAGTTTAAAACCAGCCACAGAAGCTCTGGTTCCCTCTTTCCTTCCCAGCCACACTGAGAATCTTATTCAAACTTGATTTAAAACAAAATGACACTCTCAGGAAGTTTTAGTACCAGTTCCAAATTATATATTTCTTCGGTGCGTGGAATATACAGAACCCTACCAAAGGTGGTAAAGGAAAATTAGTTTGTGCCCAACGAAGTAGCAGGAAGCTGGCAGGTATACTCAAAACTCCTCCTCTTCCCTGCTTGTTGATCATATAATATTGTAAGTGTTGTGTACTGGGTTTAATGTTATGCTGTTTGAAGTGTCTTGGTATCCTAGTTTTCGCATTATGATTGGCTGTCTAATAAAGATCATCCATTGGTCCTGAAGCCACCCAGGGCAGTTATAGCAATCTAAGGTGGCCATCAAGCAGACGAAACTGTTCATGTCTCTCTAAGAAAGGCTTTACTTTCTTAATTGCTGCACTCTGTTGTTAAAGGCACATGAAAAAAAATTGTCAGTGGCCCATATTTTAGTAACAGTTATCACTTTTAGTGACTTGCTCTAGTACCATATGTAACCCAATTCCATGTTGGACCTGATGCCTTTCCTTAATTTCACTATTATATCCCAATGGGCAAGATAGAAATACAAAAAAAAAAAAATCTGGTTTTTTGGGGGTGGATGAACTGACAGTAGAGAATATAGGGTTTCCAGGTCTCACCTGGCCATTGGCAGGGAATGGTGGGTAGGGTTGCCAGCTCCAGGTTGGGAAACTCCTGGAGATTTGGGGTTGAGCCTGGGGAGGACAGGGACCTCAGTGGGGTACAATGCTGTAGAGTCCACCCTCCAAAGCATCCATTTTCTCCAGATCTAACAGGTAACTGTTAGATCGGACTAACAAAGACTCGGATAGTGGTTTCAGCAAGTGATTTCAGCTTTATTGGAAGTAGCGATCAAACACTCAAAACGTAGTCAAAACCAGAACAGATTAACATAGGGAGCTAGGCTCCTTTTAAACATTCCCGGGCTAACATAGCCACACCTATTTACAAATAACAACCAATAAGAAACTCAGGATAAAGACCAATGGGAACTCTTCCCGCTTAGGGACCTTGCTGGGCTGCGATTGGTCGCACGTTCGGAACGACCAATAGGGTGTGAGAGTAGAAGGAGCCCTGGCTGGCTCGAAGCTTAACATAGTAAGTGGATTAGATGATTCATGGAATGCTTTCAGTACATAACAGTAACCAATTGTAGAACTCTGCTTACTAAGCTGATAACTATTATGCTAAACCCCAGCCAATCTCTAACAAGGTGATGTAATCACTAACTCTAACAAGACCTGAAAGAGCAACACCTGCTAGAAAACACCTGGCTGTAATTACATGATTACTAGCATGACAGCTAGATCTGACAAACAGATCAAACTGATCTATAGTAACTGCTTGCTACCTCTATCACTCTGACATATATCTCAATAGAGATATATTTACAGTGGAGGAATTCCAACAGTTCCTCCGCAACAACTTGATCAAACATATCAGGTCGGCGCCCTTCCATCTTGCTACAAACTGCCAAGTGGAATGCATGGTCCACACGACAAAGGAAGCTCTAAGCCACCTGACGGAGGAGGACTGGGAATTTTGCATCACCCACTTCCTTCTTGCGCAACGAACAACGCCCAACCTGGTAAGCGGCCGCTGCCCAGCCGAACTCATGGGCCAGAGACCAACGATCCTCCTGGACCGCCTGCACCCAGATTGGGCTCCCGAGCCGCGGAACTCCTCCGAGCAGTGGGAAGCACCTTGCAGCTTCTTCCTAGAGGACCCCGTCTTCGTTAGGAATTTTGGAAGTGGCCCGGAATGGATCACTGGCCGAGTCATCCGTCCCATGGGCACCGTCATGTACGATGTGTCTACTGACTGCGGGCAGGTCCTCCGGAGACACATAGATCAGCTCCGATGGCGCATGCTACCAGAGCATCCGAGCACACAAGTGCCCGAGCACCCGGAGAGGAGCACCCCAGATGCCCCAGCACAAGACCTTCCAACAGAGGAGCACCAGAACTTTGAGCCGGTCCCTATGGCGGCAGCTGAGGAAGGTCCACCAGCTGTCCCTTTTGCACCAGAGGTGGTTGCACCACCAGCAAGACCCTGCATCCTGGAGGTGGCCCCGGAGGTCCCAGTTCCGGCTCCCTGACAGTCCACTAGACAACGGCAGGCCCCGTCGCACTTAAAGGACTATGTGTCTTAGGTTAATCTGAACTATGGGGGGAGGAATGTTATGTCCGCTGACTGCCACCAGGAGCCAGCGTAGATGCTTGAGCTTGAATACATACAAACAATAGGAACTAGGATCCTAGTCTCTCCACTGGGGACCCAATAGGACCGTGGCGGGAGATTTGAACCCACCAACAGGACATAGGGGGTGTCCCCCAGGTGTGTATATAGTTGGCCATCCGGCCAGTATTCTGTGTCTTTGTTCTGTACAAATAAAACCATGCTGATCACTGCATCCATCTCTGTGGTTTCTACATGCGTCTAACCCACTACAGTATGCAAGCAGCAAGCACTGCGATTTACCTATGCTGTACCAAGTACTTTTGAAACTGAGATACAGCTTCTTCTGTATCTTGCTCACTTATTAGGAAGTGCTGTTCAGTGAGTATGTGCCTTGCCTTTGTGGACTGCCAAATGTCTCCCTGTTCTCCCTCTGTCCTTCTACCTGCCTTCAGAGGTTGCTAAATGCCTCCTTGTGTTTGCTGTGGTGGTAAGTATTTTAATTGTCTATAATAGAGGCACAATGCTGGGTGGGGTTTTTTTTTCTATTGCCCACTTGCTTCCTGAGCCTTGCTTCCTGAGTTTTGAACATATTTTTTTTTAAAAAAAAAATTAAAAATTCACTCTACAAGCTGAATGATTAGAAGAGTAGATGTGTCAAATCTGTGTACGCTCAGCTTGGACACATGTTTGTACATTTCTTGTTCGGAGTTGTGACTGTACGGGGAGGGGAACAACTCCCCTTCTTTGGAAAATTAAATTAAACAGTATCTCTTTCTCAAAGCAAAGGGCTGATCCCAGGTTTCTTCTACTTCCCTTGAGCAGATGGTGCTTCAGAAGACCTCAGAAGGCATTTTCTTTGCAACTGAAGATTATCCTTTTCAAAGCAGCAGCTTTCCTTGTAGGATGATGCTTGTCCTGGAAACACCCAATATTTTGTGGTTTGCACATGGCATCTCACAAATTTTGTGATTGCCCCACCATCGTGGCAGCCAAATTGTGACCGGTCTTGCTTCTAGGCAGCCATTTTGTGGTGGTGTCTATGAGCAAAAGTCTGTTCAGGCTCAATAAGGTTCGGGATCTGTATCCTATTCACTTGAAATTTGGCAAATTTGGCGAAGATGCCTTGGGTTGGGGTAAAATTAATATAAGTCTCTTTCCCAGTTGGATGGGGGGGGGGAAGTGAGAGGCAGAAGTGTGCTTTGTCTGTAAATGTCTACAAAGCTGGAACATTTCACCCAAATTAGATAGGAAACAAAGAAAAAACATACTGTTGTATATTATTTTCCATTGGATTTCATGGGAGAAATATAACAATGAATGTGTAACACATAACCAATTAAGAAAAATAATGTTTAAAACAAAAAAAAATGAACATACATCTACAGCCTAGTGGACACTCACCTTAGAATAAATCCATCTGAAGCTAATAAAACTTTATTCCAAGTAAATATGCCTAGGATTAGGCAAGACAACACTCACAAAAATTAAAAATAAATCAAGTAGCAGTTCATGTTGTGTTTCTAATATACCACCGGCACTGATAATTTTTATGTTTTAGATCCCACATCATTTATTTTGATAGCAGCTGGACAGTCTTGCACCTGATTACCGAACACACGTCAGAATGCTCAGTGAAGAAAGCCCTGCTAACTTCAGTCTTAGAATCTGTGCCAAGGGAATGCCCCATTTATTAAGCAGTTTGGGTATATTAAGTATTATGGAGCTGGAATAACCTGTTTGTAACTGACTTCTTGCAAGCCTCTACCAAGTATCTGAAGCTTTCTGCTGTTATGATGTAATGAATAGAATAGACAGCAGCACAGCCTTATACAAAATGTCTTTTCCTCAGAAAGAATGGCTTACCCTGAAGGTAATAATTTTGTTGGCATGTATACCAATAATCCCAAAAGGATTTACAAACCAAATGAGCTTGCAAGTAGTTATGCTAAAGAAAAGTGATTGACCTTTTATTATATGAAATGTGTGGCCATAATCCAGTTAGTATTGGCCATAATCCAGTTAGAATCATTAGTTTTGTCATTTTCAAGTTTTCCTGAAAGTTTAGTTAGATCTCAACTGTGTTAAGACAGTACTTCTCACTTTCACTTGCTCTGTGAGTATGTGTGTGAGAGAATGAATGAATGAATACAAGCACTAGTTGATATTGATGGGTAATTTAAACCTATTAATTTATGAAAAAAATGACTAGAGTTGGCATTGAATTGGATCCACAGTTCAATAAATGCATTATTTTATACTCCAAAATCCTGATGACCATACTGAATTATATTTTGCTTTATTCTGAAATACATCATCAAGGAAGACATTTACAATACTATTATGCAGTTTTATCATGTCTTCATATGTGCATCAAAAAGCATTGGCTTGGATCCAACCTTTGCTTGCTAGCAGCCCCAAGGTGCTTCTGCTGGCAGAGGAGGGACAGGATTTTTATCAATTCCCCTCTCCCACAGACCCCCACATTACACCCAACCCCATTTCTATGTCTTCCTTGCTCTTAGGGGCAAGCAGTTTGTCAGGGGGCTTGTTGGGCTGCAGTGGGAGGGGAGAGTTGGGACCATTTGGATAGGAGCTGCCACCACCACTATTCCATCTGTATCCCCTATGCCCTAGCGAACAATCATCTGATTGCCTGGCCCCCCAAGGGTGGAGCATGGCGCTGGACACAACTCTGAGGATAAGATCGTCGATAGCTATGTGAGGTTAAGATCTTCTCTTCTTGCTGGAAATTTGCTGTAAATTGTTTATATTTTATTGTAATTTATTGTTTTTTAATTATATGTTATTGTTTTAACTTGGCACTTTGTGCCCCTGTTAGCCGCCCTGAGCCTTCGGGGTAGGGCGGGATATAAATGTAAATATAAATAAATAAATAAATTCTATCCCTCTCCCTGAGCTCCACTTGTACTACTTTGGATCCAAGCTTTAATGTTCTACCATAACATCTGAATTCTCCTCACAATAGCAACCCATTTCTTACAGAATACCTTCTTTAAGTACATTACTTCACCAGTATCCCGTACCAGGTTTCCTTGTGTTTCTGACTTTCTGTACCACTGGAAACACTGCAAAGCACATGATGTAGTGTGTCTCAGTACCCAGACTTTACCTATCTGCCATTCTGAGGCCCTGTTCATACGAGCCCATTTGGTCCGGAAGCGGGACGGAACAGGGGCGGAGCAAACCGGCACGATCCCACCTCAACATCTGGGGAGCGTGCCGGATCCGTCCCGGTTCCGTCCCTTCCAGCGTTGCTCCGCGGCGAAAAAGAACCACCTCCCGAGGTGGTTCTTTCCGAAGGGCCGCAGCAACGCTGGCCGTGGGATCGCCGGCGCGTCCTTGCGCCGGCGCATCCCCGGCTCCTGGCCGAACTGCGCATGTGTGAGCATGCGCAGTTCGCCAGGCTCCCCTTCCCACCGCTGCGTTCTCCCCGGCATCTGATCGTGCCGGGGAGCGTTGCGACGCGGCTCGGGGGATCTGTGAGATCCCGCCGCGCCGTCCCAACTTTGCCGCGGCTCACTTTAGCCGCGGTACTAGCACCTAATTCCCTGCCGTGTGGCAGGGACCTAAGTGTGTATGTGCGTAAAACAAAGTTGAAACCTTGGTGAACCCTTTTAACTACCACCTCAATGTGCCTTGCATGGGAAACACACTCACTCTCTGCATTGTTCTCTGGGGTGCCAGAGCAGGTGAGATTACAGAGGACTTTGCACATTTGAACTGATAACCATTCCTAGTTTTTACCTTAGGATCCCTAGCCTGAGAATGCAAATCCTGCACTTTGAGCGGTGGTATCTTTACATAATGTAAAGTAGTTAACATAGGCTTACATACCATCTTGCATTCCAGATAAGCAGCAATAGCTGTCAACTGAATCACAGCCAAAAGCAGATTGACAGACTTATCTGAAGGCGAACACTGAGTCTCTTTTGCAAACTTGATTGATAAATAGAGGTCATATTGTTTCAGTATTTTCAGCTGTGATACTTACCAGTACAAACAGAAACTTTCACCAACTCTGTACAACTTGTTCCTCTCAAGTGTAAACCAATAATTTTGAAATTAATAACAGCTGCTAAAATGATGATCACCAGAAGTTAGAAAGGTAAAAGAACTGAATGTTAAATCTTTGCTGATAAAAGTTTGGCAGTTTGTCAAAACGATTGATGGAAGTATTTGCCTTAGAGACAGCAGGTTAAAAAATCTTCTTTTTTATTGTTGGAAACCAATAAGTAAGAGTTAATATTTTTATCAATATATTTATGCCACTTTGACATGAGCACATATAGTTATGTACTTGCTAAATTTGGATTTCTGTTGAATTATTTATGGTTAATCAGATATTTCATTCAGATAAGGCATGTTTTATTGATATGGTTTTCTTTTATTAGTAAAATAGTAATTAACTTTAGAAGTATGGTTTTAATGAGTTATGTATTTTGTCAAGTATTATAATTGTGGTAGGTCTGAACCTATAGTAGTAGTAGAAGAAGAAGAGATTGGATTTATACTCCACCCTTCACTCGGAGTTTCAGAGAGGTTTACAAACTCCTTTCCTTTCCCCTCCCCACAACAGACCCCCTGTGAGGTAGGCGAGGCTGAGAGTGCTTTGACAGAAACTGCTCTTTTTCAAGAACACCTCTAACAGAACCATGGCTTGGCCAAAGTCATCCAGCAGCTGCGAGTGGAGGAGTGGGGAATCAAACCCGGTTCTCCCAGATTAGACTCTGCGGACTTAAGCACTACACTAGACTGGCTCTGATTTTTCTTGTATATTTTAATATATTAAATGTGAATTGCTATAGTAAATATTTATTATTAATAATCAAAGTAGGGATCACACTAATAATATCATTTATGAATGTTATATTGTGGGTTTTTTAATATTATGCATATTTAATAAAATGTTAAAAGGAGAGCCCTGTCAATGGGAGATCACTGGAAGACAGGCCACCATGGGCTTCTCCAGAGCCTAAAATTGCCTTGCAGGTGTAGGCCTGGTTTCATGCTACAGTCTTGCACAGCCAAGTCACTGAAAGAGGCATTCCTCTCCGATTATAAGCTTTCTTGAGGTCCCAGACTCATATTTCTAAGTAAGTACTGCCATTACTTAGGTCTTGCAACTTCCATCACAGTGAAGAAAATGTTTTTTCCCCTCCACCTAGAAGTTATTTGGATCCTCCTATGTGATAATAGTATAATCCTGATTCCATTCTTATTTCAATAAATTGACCTTGATCCACTTATTTATTTTTTTAAAATAGATCCATTTATGTGCATGACCAAGCAAATGCTATTTTTATAGTTTCAGAGGGTAGATGTGTCAGTCTGCAGTAGAACAGTTAGATTCGAGTCCAGTAGCACTTTAGAGACCAACAAAAGTTTCAGGACACAAGCTTTCCAAAGGCAAAGCCCCCTTTGTCAAACAGTAGTAGTGGAGATCTCTGAGGGCGATTTCTCACTAGAGCTGCCTCGCAGCGCAGCGCCGTTTGCCCCAACACAAACATGTCAATTTCACACCTGAGGCTGCGGGGCTACATTTGACCCGCGGCTTCGCCCGATTTCCTCCGCAGTTTCATGATCCTCAAAAACCAGGATCACGAAACTGCAGAGGAAATCGGGCGAAGCCTCGAGTCAAAATGCAGCCCCGGAGCTTCGGGTGTGAAATTGACATGTTTGTGTCAGGGCAAACGGCGGCTGTGCTGCGAGGCAGCTCTAGTGAGAAATCGCCCTGAGTCTTTTTATCTCAGTCAAAAGGTAGGAGAGGCATTGTAAAGAATGCAAAGGTACCATGCATATTACGATCAGGTTTATTAGAGCAGAGGATAAATGCTTGGAGGCAGAAAAATAGCATCTGTAGTGAGATAAGAATCCTGTGTTCCTACTCAGTTGTGGGGGCATTGTTCTGAACCTGTGAATTAACTCAAGTTCAGCAATCTTGCATTGTAACTTCCCCTTGTAATTGTTTTTATTTGAGGAATGCCACTCCTATGGAATGAGCTAGAAGACTAAAATGTTGTGTTGTGGTTTTCAGTGTTGGGTTTATGCCCATTTATTATTTTGGTAGGAATAATGCAGAGAGTGGAAGGCAGGGCTATTTTTGGGCAGGAACGCACAGGAACAGAGTTCCGGCTGGCTTCAGAGTTGGCCATACCCACTACAGCCAAAACCTCTGCATGCGTGGCTACAGAGGAAAGGCCTGGAGAGCGACCCCCCCCCGGCAAATCTGAGGCTGGTGAGCCAGGGGGGCCCTGGAAGGATCAGGGAGGCATTTAAATGCCCCCCTGCCTTCCCTGGCCTGTCCAAGGGCTGGTTTGCTCGGGCTCTCCACAGCCGTGGGGTGCCCGGGCAAGCCAAGGGAAGGCATGGGGGTGTGGCATATTATGCTAATGAGATGCACTGTCAGGGGTGTGGCCTAATATGCTAATGAGTTTCTGCTGTTGGGTGTTGGTTATCATGCTAATGAGTTCCTGTTGGGCTTTTTCTACAAAAAAAGCCCTGGTAGAAGGTATTGTTGATATTTGATAGAAGATGAACGAGTTAATGAGTCTGAGATGGTATAGGTCAGAGATGTCAAGCATAAGGCCTGGGGGCTGGATCCGGCCCATCCAGGGCTCTTATGTGGCCTGCGAGCAACTGATGCAAGGGAGGGAGTGCTGGGGGGGGGGGGTGGGCAAAGCCACTCCATTATGGATTTAGCACAGCAGAACAACCTCGCCTGCAGCAGTCAAGCATCATGGGAGCATCTGCCCAGCATTACACTCCTGACTCTCTTGTCCACCTTTGTGGGTTTTCCTCTGCACCACTCTCCTACCCTAGGGGGCCTTGCAGAGAGGACACATCAAATCAGAGCTTACCAGCTGCTGTCCTTTATACAAATTTATCTCCAGTACCTGGCTTTACATTTTATGGTACACATGGCCTGGCTCAACAAAGAGAGATTTATGTCAGATCTGGACCTCTTAAAAAATTAGTTTGACACCTTTGGTATAGATGGTATTGTTAGGTCTGGTGATTATGTTGTCAGAGTGGGTATGGGGACAAAGTTAGCATGTTGGTTTTGCAGGCCCTCATCTCAGAGTCTATATCTATGTTTGAGAGGGTATTGCTACAGGCAGGGGTCGTTTCGTAGAAAAAGAGCTAGGGGAACTCATTAGCATAACTCATTAGCATATGCCACACCCCCTGACATCACCGGAAGTGTGTCATAAGGCCACACACCCCACCCCCAATGGTTCCTGCCGCTGCCGCCAGCCTTGCAGCTCCACTGCCGAACCCCATGAGGGGCCCAGCAGTGGACCTGCAAGGCCGGCGAGAGTGCAAGGAAGCCCCACGAAGGCCCTCCCTGGCCGCAGGCAGGCAGGCAGGCAGGGGTGGGGAGAGGCAGGGAGGAAGCAACTTACCCTCCCTCTTCTCCTGCCTTCTCCTGGCTGAATGAGGGCTGGAAGTGGGGCGGCCGGAAGCAGGGGGCGGGGTTTCATGTGCCCCGCCCCCCGTACCTCACCCGGGGGAACTGCAATCCCCCGCGATCCCCCCTGAAATGACCTCTGGCTACGGACAAGAAGTTGTTTAAGGTTAAGAGTCTGTCTGTGGAAAAGGTTTGTCTCCCAGAGCCTGTGAGAAAGAAGAATCATTGCACAGCGTAGGTTGTAGGTTATTAATGATGCATTGAACAAGAAGAAGAAGAAAAAGAAGAAGAGATTGGATTTATACCCCGCCCTTCACTTGGAGTCTCAGAGCGGCTTACAAACTCCTCTCCCTTCCCCTCCCCACAACAGACACCCTTTGAGGTGGGTGGGGCTGAGAGAACTCTGACACAAACTGCTCTTTTTCAAGGACAGCTGTGCCAGAGCTTGACTGACTCAAGGTCACATCAGCAGGTGCAAGTGGAGGAGTGGGGAATCAAACCCGGTTCTCCCAGATTAGAGTCTGTGCACTTAAACACTACACCAAACTGGCTCTCTTGTTTAAGTTAGAGCTGTATGTGATCACCAGTGGTGTTCTGTTGTTCTTTGTTTGGGCCTGTCTTGTAGCTAGGGTTGCCAACCCCCCGATCCAGCCAAGGATTCCCCGATTTCTGGGGTTTCAATCTGTCTCTGGCCAGCGGGCTGGCAAGGGAAGCCCCACCCATGAACATGGACATCACAATGACATCACCCAGAAGTGACGTCATCACATTGCCCACATGGGGGGTTTCTACTCTAGTTTTGGGGCAAACTGTATGGTTTTGAGGGCAAAAAACCATAGAGTTTTGCCCAAAAACTAGAGCAACACCCCCTTGACTTTGGCAACATGATGATATCACTTCTGGGTGATGTCGTTGCAGTGCACACACTTTGTGCATGTGCAAGAATATCCCGGACACCAGCTTGGAACCCCCCACCAGCAGCCAGTAAGGACCTGGCCAACCCTACTTTTAGCAGGTTTTATACTGAGTCATGTTGTCACAGAAGGTAGCAGTATTTGAATGCTCTGAATGCAAGCCATTGAGTAAATCTACATTCAATGTGAAGTAGTGAGTAAACTGAGTAAAACAAGTAGAACAAGGCTAAGAGATAATACATGCCCTCCATTTTAGTTTCTTTACTATAAGTGCTTATTTGTCAGCTTTAACTGTTAAATGTAAATAAAGGACTACTTATTTATTTATTTACTAGCAGTAAAGCCCGTTGTGAAAGCAATACAACGAGATCTAGAAAGAGGCTCTGGGGCAGTGCTCTGGCTTTGGGCAAACAGTGTCAATTTGCTGTGGTGACCTCAGCAGGGTATAATGACAGAGTCCACTGTTTTCTCCAGAGGAACTGATCTCTGCTACCTGAAGAGCAGTTGTAATTGTGAGGGATCTGTAGCCCTCACCTGGAGATTGGCAGCAATTGTTACCCAGGACAAAGTGGCTGGTTTGGAGGGTGTAGTCTATGGCATTCTACCTGTCTGAGGTCCCACCCCTCTGCAAACTCCACCCTCTCCAGACTCCACCCCTCAAATCCCCAGGAATTTGTCAGCATGTAGTTGGCAACCCCATCTCCTTCCCAGCTAACCATCAACCTACCATTATCTGCCCCTTTGACTTCAGCTGACTTCTGCCCTCCCTTCTGCAGAGCAGTTGTAATACTGAGTGCTCTCCAGCCCTCACCTGGAGATTGGCAACAATGGTTCCCTATGTGGGACTGACTGGTTTGGAGGGTGGAGTCTATGGCAGTGTACCTGTCTGAGGTCCCACCCCTCCTCAAACCTCACCCTCTTCAGGCTCCATCCCTCAAATCTCCAGGAATTTCCCATCTGGAGTTGGCAACCCTATCAGGACTGGCCCCAATGTGTTTTCTCCCAAAGGCCAAAGTAGGTGACAGGACCAAGCTTAGTTGCCTACCAACAGGCACTGAGGGGAATGTAGGGTTGCCAGCTCTAAGGAGGGAAATACCTGGAGGTTTGGGGGGTGGATTCTGTAGAGGGCCGGGCGACGGAGGCATCGGCCTTCTGTCGCCCGCCTTGCCCCCCCAATCTCGGCCCGGGCACCCGCGGCTCCCACCAGCGGCCGCCCGACTCCAGACTCCCCCGCGGCCACTCCAGCCAGGCGACGGAGGCATCGGC
>NW_015169241.1:91753-97460 GCF_001447785.1 Gekko japonicus | reverse complement strand
TTTGATGGCTGCTGGGCCAAGATTGGCAACAATAGTTCCCCAGGAGCCCCATCGTAAATGCACCAAACAATTCCTAAAGATTTTCCAAAACACTACTCTGTTGAGAAATTGCAGCACTTTGAATTAGCACCAAAGCTTTAAGATCTCTCCAGCTGTCACCTGGAGACTGGCAACAGCTTGTCTGGAGTGTGGGCAGTATGGCATTGTATCTGTCTGAGGTCCCCCTCTTCCTCCTCCTCCTCAGACCCCACCCTCAACAGGCTTCATCCCTAAAATATCCTGGAAGTTTCCAACCTGGAGTTGGCAACCCTATGTCCTTTCCTGGCAACCATCAGCCAACCTTAATCTGCCTGTCTGTCTTAAGTTTTACACACACCCCCCACAGCCTCTGCCTAGGGAAAGGGCAGCTGACATCATTCTCCTCTCCCCTATGAGGTATGTTATGCAACTGAAAATTCCAACTGCCTTGCCAGGGGTGGTGGTGAGTTTGAGGTGTGGAATGGAGTGAAGTCCAATCAGCTTCCACATGCAAATGACCTTGGAACGCTGGGCGGGACTGCACAAAGCAGCCAGTCAACCCAGCCAGTGTCTTCTGAGTGGCAGTTCTTCCAGCCTAACACTAAAGGGGCCAAATTTAGAACGTTGCAAAATAGAACGTTGCTATTCAATTATTATAAGGGAGAGATAGGAAATCGGAGCATAGGAAACGCGGCATCAGGCATTCGGATTACACATCGATGATATACACTTCAATGATGATATATACTTCAATTTGGACTTTGATATGCTGGAACAAGACACATGGAAAGACTATAGATGGTGCTTCTTCTTATATGTTTCTTTACTGCACCTTGGCCAAATGATTTACATTATACTTGATGTTATGCTTATATGATTATTATATACCTGTTTATTTTCAGTCAGTGGTGTTTCTTGTTTTGCTTCTTGTACTGTTATTGGTTAAACAGATGCAGAAGTGTAATACTAGTAATATAAATATACAAATTAGGTGTGTTCATACAAAAGGTAATTCCAACTAACCTTGTTCTGGATTAATATACTTAAAAGATGCTCATAATTATTGTTAAGTTTATTGCGTTAAGATGAAGGAAAATACCTGGCTGATATTTAATGGTGGAACTTTATGTTGTAGATGGAATGTTTATGTGTCTTTTTGTTTGGGTTTTTTGTTTTGGAAAAACCAATAAAGAGAATATTTTTTAAAAAAGTTCATTCAAAAGTAGCAGGAGTCTGGGGAAAAAGCCACAGGGAGTAAACAAAATCGCAAATCAAAAATAATGAGCTGCACCTGCATTGTAGGAGTTGAAACGCAGCCAACTAACATCCTGTGTGCCAAATATGTGATTGATGACTGGCCAGACAAAGAAAACTGAACTGAGCATGTCTACGTGATGTCAGTGATGATGTAAAGTAAGGAGGAGCAAGAAGAGTATATAAGTTTGCTTTCTGTATTTGCTCATTGAACACCCACGAGCTGTGAGGTGCTCCTTTATACCAATAAATACCTTTGTTACCCTTTACTGCCTGGATGATTGTTTTAACTGTGTGGTTTATTGGCTAGCCGCACGTCAAAGAACCTTAGAGCCTTTAGCATATTGGCAACGTAACTTTTTATCACACCACCGTTGCTACAGCTTGACTTTCTGAAAATAAAATCCAAGATCCATGAGACTGAAAATAAATGCTTCAACAAGACATGAATGAAAAAGAAAAATTAAAATAGTCTTTTGTCTGTGCAAGTGTGAAACCCAAGGATATCGGCAAAGAGAGGAAGAATAAAGTTATTGCTGTGGGGAGTTCCTCTGTAAAGGGTGGGAGGACTCCAGCAAAGTATAACAGAGGATGCAGTAGCCTGCTGACAAGAGATTCCCCCTTCTCCTAAGGAAAAAAAAATATTTCCCCAAATTCTCATGTATATTTCCTGTGCTTGAATTCGAAAATTACTTTTACTGGTATCTCTTCTATATGGCATTTGTACCATATTTCTGTTATTCACCAGTTCCGGCACACTCAGGAATCAGTCAGCTCTCTCTACACATTGGAAGGATACCTATTGTTAAAGAAACATCTTATGATGACAAAGAAATTTCATTTGCTCTGAGACAGTATTGCTTGGTTCAGTGGAATGTGTAGATTGCTGTTTATCAGTATTGTCTGCAAGCAGCAGTGCAAGCTGATGTTCAGAGCCTAATGTTTGGTTTTGCAACAAGGCTATTGAAATTATTTATGACTGATGGTAAGGCATCCTAGTAAAATAAAGGGCAGAAGCCAATGAGCTTTCTAGGATAAGAATGATGTCTAAAGCTAAAACTGCATTCAAATCAGACCTGAATATTCTTCATGAGGGAAAACCCAGCCCAACCTTTTGAATATTTTTATTCACTATCCTGTAAGAAACTAACTATCAAATCACCAATAGTTAACACCAATATATACATTCATTTTTAAACTGTTCGCCTAAGCGGGCACATAGAACTCAAGAACGATAATTATTTGGATAATCAGAAAACAGTTTAATGCCTCCATCCCATGGGCCTACTATCATATCTTTCTTGTAGTTCTGTTTTTAGCTGCCAGTTTTTTGTTATCAACAGCTTGTGATGCAAGACTGGGATGCTTCAAGGCCTTAGAGTCTGTGGTAGCAGAGAAAGAAATTGTAAGTCTTTGCAATGCCGTGGGCCATTTAGACCCACTCCAGTCTTTCTTTGTTAGATGAAGATATGTAAGCAGCAGCTAACATTCTTCTCATAATCCAAGAATCCATTAGTCATTGGGTATTCCCTCTGAATTCTGCTCCTTTTGAGCCAAGCAGAATGCACAGCCTTTTTATTTGCAAGTTTCTCGCCTACACAGCTTGGCTGCTATCCATCCTTGAAACACCCTGAGAAAATGCTTCCACCTAGCCCAGAATATAGCCAACAATTTTGTAATTCAGATCAAGAAGGCCACCACTGTGTTTGTACAGCCTTCTGACCTCAATACATAATTGAAAGTAACATAGGTCTTAAAGAAACAGACACACCTGATTCCCTCCTCCAGTCCAAAAAAAGAGAAACTTTGTGTATCAGAGAATGAAAACTTGTGGACAAGTACTCACCAGTCTGAGTTTTACAGCACTTGTCTGTGGGAGTCTGAGTAATGCCCTAGTGGCATGCCTTGACACCCATTATGTCCATCTTAATTGCACACACTTTTGTCAGGGCGAGATTAAAAGCAGCAGGAGAAACTGAGCAGCATCCAGGCTCTCAAGAAAGAGTCAAGGGGGAAACAAAATATATTCAGAAGGCAGAACTCTACAATCTGCACATTACATTCAGCCTTAACTAATATACTTGCAGTGATGAATCACCGCCAGTATTTTAACATATTCTCAGAACAGCTTTCCCCTTTAGCTGTCTGATAAGCTCAGTGTCCTTGGGCTATGCATGCTTCAGAGAGGATAGAAAACACATTCTCTAATTTCCAGTGCTTCTCTGCAATTGCAAACACCAGTGGTGACAGAGGGAGAAACAGCCAAAGGAGCTCCCTGTTGCAGCTGTGCTCCAGGACACCCTGAGAGACCATGAGAAATTCAGCTAAACCTCTGCATCCACCAGAATAAAGGCCCAATGCCACTGGCCCCTTCTGGTACAGGGAAGCAGGTAAGTAGATGGTATCCAAGATCTGTAGCAACAGAAGGGACCCCCACCTTCCAGCACTGAAGAGGAGCAGATGTTAGAAAACCGAAACCAAGGCTGTGTGCCCAGAGCTCAACGTATCTCTTTGCTCTTTTCATAAAGCCTGCAAGCTGTATAGAAGTAGTTTTAGGGTACACAGTGCAGACATAATAGGTCAATAAATGCAGACAGTCCTGGTCAAGGTTATCTGGGCATATCGGAGTTCTGTTTTCAATACTTCTAAATTTAAGCAAGCAAAACTTTGGTGTGTTTTTTTAAGTCACTCAAAAAATTCAGAAGCATGTTCAGTGCCTGTCAGAAGAATACATCATTCCAAAGGTTGTATTGACAGTGAATTTATATTCCTGAATATTTACCTTCGTTTAAGCATACAACAGGTATAATCATCACTGTTAGATATGCGACTCGAGGCAGCAGGTGAACAGTCATAACAGCTTTATTGAACACGGTCAGAAGAACCAGAACGAGACAAACTATGGCGCAAGAGGCTCCTTTTTAAACAGTCTGGGCTTGGCAAGCCACGCCCACATGTCAGCTAAGGTCCAATCAAATACAGTACATAAAGACCAATCATTTCGCTTCCCTCCAGAACTTCCTTTGTTCTGATAGGTCGGTTACAATACCTTGTCAGACTCAAGCTCAATACATTCATTCCATTCCATTCCATTACATACACAACAATCACATAGCCCAGAAGAGACATAACACAGTGTGCCAAATTCTTAGGAGTTTAGTGATGGACACAACCAGGGGTCATTTCCTCCAGGAGCACACAGGAGTGGAGCTCCGGCAGTAAAGAGCCCAGGGGTCGGGCACATGCAAAAAGCCTCACCCCCTGCTCCCAGCAGCCCTCAGTCAGAGCAAGAAGCAGCCAGGTAAGTTGCAGAGCTCCCCCCAGCCCCCGGTCCCAAACAGTCCAGGGGCACCTTTAAGACCAAGTTTTATTCAGATACAAGCTCTCCCTCCTCTGTGAGGACAGATCTGCACATTCCCCCCCCCCCCAAATAGCTAGCAATCCAAAACAGTCCAGTGGAGCCTGAGCAGTGGGTGTTGCCTTCTGACACACTTCCAGTGATGTCAGGGGTGTGTGGCATATACAAATAAGGTATGCGAATGAGTTATGCAAATAAGCTCCTGCACCTTTTTTTCCTACAAAATGACCCCTGGACACAATTATTTATCTTAGTAAGAGCTTGTCTTATTCCGGAACCTTACTTCCAGCTGGTTAAAGCTGTCCAAAGGAGTGAGGCATTGATCATTAGGCTCACAGACTATTTATCCCCATGGGCCAGAAAATATTTTGCTAATTGAAAGGAATACAAAAAAAAATGCTTCTGATCTTTATTTTTGACCATATGTCTTTGACCTTCAAGGCACAAAAGTTTATGCCACCCTACTCAACCAAAAACAAATTATTAGATCATTCTATCAGTGTTTAACTCGATTATCCTCCTGCTTAATCTTGCCCTTAGCTACATTCCTCTTAGTCTGGATCAGTTTAAAGTTAGATGTATTTAACTAGTAGCAAGGATTACAGTTCTTTATGTTTTATCGTAAAAGTAAAAACATCTGCATGTCCACCTTCTTTCCCTTGCAGTGGATAATTTCTCTGTGATACAGACAATCAGATGCAGCACCAAGTAATGAATAAAACCAGAGGTCATTTTGTAGAAAAAGAGGTGCAGGAGCTCATTAGCACAACTCATTAGCATATCTGCATATGACACACCCCCTGACATCACCAGAGGTGTGTCAGAAGGCAACAGCCACTGCTCAGGCTCCACCCCAAAAATCTCCAGGTATTTCCCAACTCATGTCAGGACCCACAGCCAAACAACGGAGCACACACTTCCAAGAAAGGTTCTGCTTTATTCTTAGTACTATGGTTGCAATAACATGGTCACTGTTAGGAATGACTAGCCAGGGACAAGTATACAATAATATAGCAGATGCAAAAGGTCCTCCCCACCTTTGAGCCAATCGCCCCTTTTCCCACGGGCGGGAAAGAG
>NW_015169241.1:63200-91048 GCF_001447785.1 Gekko japonicus | reverse complement strand
GGGTCACCACAGGTTGGCTGCAACTTGACAGCACTTTCTCCTACCATCAAGCACCTTTAAATCCCATTAATTTCAGCGGCAGAGACAAGCCCTTGCTTAACTTCCTTTGAAACCAGTCATGTGCTTATCTTTGGCTAGGTCATGCCTAAAGGTGTTTAGACATAATACCTAAATACCGTACCAGAGAATAAGTGCAAATCTGAAATTAATGTTTCAGTCACATGAAACAAAGCACATTTGGTAAGAAAATAGGCTTACATGGGGGGGCAAAGGCATGCATTTTGTTTCCCCGAAAATAAGACTGCTAGCAGGATTTCTATGCATTTGTGGTATGAGCCGTAGTGTGTCTTCTTGAGAAAAAATAAATATAAGACAGTGTCTTCTTTTTGGGGAAACACGGTACTCATCAGGCTGGAAGGATTATTGTGGTTTAAGGTTCATGCTGCAATTACCCGGCACATAATTCAGAGAAGTGGAGCAGTCTGGAAGGACCAGCATGGGAAATGCCCCTGCCCCCCCCCCCCCGGTGCCCCTTTTCCTCCTATTCTGTACTCGCAGTGCTGAACATCAGCCTTGCCTTGCTTTTGCGGGAGGTCAATGCTGCCGGCTTGTCTGGGGTCAATGAGCAACATGGACCAACACGGGGCAATTGTGCTGCCAGCGAGGCACATGGTTACATTTGGCGGGAAGAAAGGCAGAAAATCTGGGCTGAGCCCAGGCCTCCCTCCCAGAGGCAGAGGCTTGAGCCCACCTCCCACCCCATCATTCCCCTGTTCCCCCCCAGCAATTCGGGAGCAAAGTTGCCCCCCCAACACCAAGAATACAGAGCATCACTTGCAGCAAGGGAGCAGCAAGGGAGCAGAAGGAATGAGGGAGAACAACAGAAGGAATGAGAAACAAATGCACATGGCTGCCCAACGGCCACCTTCTACCTTAGAGGAAAATCTTGGGAGAGGGGGAGAAACGAGGGCGTGTGCACCTGCTTCTTCCAACCTCTTTGTTCTCCATTCTTGGCATGTTCTTCACACTTGCATTGAGGATGCTACACATGCTTTCTTTGAGCTCCTCCAAGCCCGACTAAGGGCTGCTGGGAGCTGGGGGTGGGGCTTGCCACCACCTGGGCTTGTTAACTGCTGGAGCACCGCTCCTGTGTGCTCCGGCTTGAACTGACCCCTGAATAAAACTAACATACCACCATTGCATATGGCTTGTAACTACTTAAATTAACTAACAACAAACATGTATAGTCCTTTTCTGATAAGGGTTACATATTTCCTTACTGCATTTGCAAATAATTTAGAGTTAATGAGAGATGTAGAGAACATAGGTGTAACTAACAACACAAGAAAGGTATGAGGTGAAATCACTGAAACCTAGATTTTGATCAATATTCATGAGAGCATGTCAGACTAGATTCTGGGAGACTCTGGTGCAAATCCCCACTTTGCCATCCAGTTTACTGGGTACCCTTACTTGGTACCCTCACTCTTAACTTCGCTCACAGGGTTTATTTATTTATTTGATTTATATCCCACCCTCCCTGCGAAGGCAGGCTCAGGGCAGCTCATAGTCATATATATAAAAATACATTATACAAATATCAAAACAGATAAAACAGTTAAAACCACAACAAAATGCAAAGTGCTAGCGGTGTAAGTAAACAATGGCAGCATTCTTTTGCCATCCAGATATAACAATCACCATATGCCAGGTTCCTTGCCAGGCTATCAGATATTACTTTCATGCTGATGTTACTTTGGTGCTGATGTTAGGGCCAGGGCCATGATGTTACCAGCAGCCACCTAATCAAAAGCCTCGTGGAAGAGCTCCGTTTTACAGGCCCTGCAGAACTGTCCTCGGGGAGCTCATTCCACCAGTGCGGGGCTGCCACAGAAAAGGCCCTGGCCCTCATCACCTCTAGCCTGGCTTCTTTAGGACCTGGAAGGGCCAGGTGGTGTTGGGATCCAGATCTTAGTGCCCTCTGGGGAACATGTGGGGAAACGCGGTCCCTCAGGTAAGCAGGTCCCTGAACATATAGGGCTTTAAAGGTCAAAACCAGCACCTTGAACCGAATCCAGTATGCTATTGGCAGCCAGTGCAGCACTTTTAGGGTGGGCTGGATGTGTTCCCGCACAGGAAGGCACAGCAACAGCCTCACCGCTGCATTCTGCACCAGCTGCAGCTTCCGGATCTGGGACAAGGGCAGCCCCATGTAGAGAGAATTGCAGTAATCCAATCTTGAGGTGACCATTGCATGAATCACTGTTGCCAGATCATTGCATTAAAGGATGGGAACCAACTGCCTAATCATCTGTAGATGGCAAAAGGCAGAGTTTGCAGTGGCTGCTACCTGGACCTCCATCATTAAGGAGGCATCCAGGAGCACTCCCAAGCTCCTAACCTCCGTCACTGGCACCAATGGTGTCCCATTGAAGGTTGGGAGTGGGATCCCTAACCGTGGTCCACTCCGACTGAGGCACAAGATTTCCGTCTTCATTGAATTCAATTTCAATCGACTCCATCTAAACCAACCAGCCATGGCTTTCAACGCTAGGTCCAGGCCTCCCGGACTAGAGTCTAACCCAGATAGAGCTGGGTGTCATCCGCATACTGGTGACAACCCAGCCCATGCCTCTGTGCAATCTAGGCAAGGGGGCGCATGTAGGTGTTAAATAGCATTGGGAAAGTACCACCCCTTGTGGCACTCCACATTCTAGCGGGTGCTTTCGGGACAGCTGTTCCCCCAGTGCCACCCTTTGTCCCTGACCCTGCAGGAACAAGGAGAGCCACTGCAAGGCAAACCCCTGAATCCAGGTGTCGGCGAGGTGGTGGGTCAATAGTTGATGGTCGACCATGTTGAACG
Organism: Gekko japonicus; assembly: GCF_001447785.1. Taxonomy (NCBI): domain Eukaryota; kingdom Metazoa; phylum Chordata; class Lepidosauria; order Squamata; family Gekkonidae; genus Gekko; species Gekko japonicus. The sequence continues at coordinate 88,185 of NW_015169241.1, read as the reverse complement.
CTGCCGACAGGTCTAACAACAACAACATTGCTGTGCCACCTTGATCCAGATGCCTCCAAAGGTCGTTTGTGTGGGCGACCAGGACTGTCTCTGTCCTGTGGCCTGGTCAGAAACCGGACTGGAAAGGATCTAATATGGAGGCATTATCCAAGAAACCCTGCAGCTGAGTCGCCACCACCCTCTCGATCAATTTGCCCAAATAGGGCAAATTGGATACCGGCTGATAATTAGCTAATTCAAACAGATCCAGGGATGGTTTTTTTAGGAGAGGGCGGACCACTGCCTCCTTTAGTGTGCTACGGAACAGACCCTCAATGAGGTACTTATTGATGATCTTCCTTAGCACACCTCATAGCCCATCATGACTGGCTTTAACCAACCATGATGGGCACAGATCAAGGCTGCAAGTGGTTGGGCGAACAGATGAGAGTAACCTATCAACCTCCTCTAGACTGAGTGGACCAAAATAATCCGGAATGGGACCAGAAGATGTGCATGAAGCCTTGAGTTCTGTTCCTGTCTCAACTGTAGTGGAGAGGTCATGGCGTTGAGAGAATACAACAGAAGAGGGGAGAAATATGGTTGCCACCCTGTGCTCCTTGTAGGAAGTATCAAGGGAAATGTATTAGACAGGTAAATACTTGTTGACTCCTAGTAGCTAGGTTTCTATGGATCATGCCCCACCCAGTTCTTCAATTATTTCCCTCCTATTTTAACATATCCCAGAGCTTAGGGACCAGCCTATTATTGGGGGTGGGATGGAGAGATACAATTTTACAAGAGCCTAAAATATAAGAAGGGGCAATCACTACAATACCCTTTTGATGTCTGTTGGTATGGTGCTGTCATTCCAACTTCAAAGTACCATGAAGGTACTTAAGGAGTGATCAAACCAGGCCCGTAGCTACAGTGGGGCATTTCGGGGCCTGGCCCCCTAACTTCCATCAAGCCCCCAGGCCCTCCAGCTCTCTGGGCCTCCCAGAGGACTCCCAGCTCTCTGGGCCACCTGGAGGACTCCCCACCACTGCCCCTTCCCCAAGCATGGCTTGTTTCCCCATGCAGGCAAGCAGAGTGCAAATGCCGCAAAAGTGAGTTTTTTAAATTTTATTTTTATTTTATTATTTATTTTGTGATGTCAGTGCCCCCTGACTTATTTAAAGCCCCCCTAAATTACAAAATCCTGGCTACAGGCCTGGATCAAACACAATAGAAATAAGGAGAAACTTATCTCGTACCTGATGCATGTTTATGTTAATACTTTGCACTCAGTTTCCAGCCTTGTGACCAAATGCAGAGGTAGCAAGAGTCTTGTCTTTTTCAACATTCATGTGGAAACAGGGGTTTTGGCAGGTTTGGGATATCACTCAGGAAGAATGAAAGTTGCAGCTGTAAAACTTTGCCACATAACTGGTGCTCCATTTTCCTTTTACAATTGATTACTCGCTGTGTTAACTTTAGGACTACTAGAGATAGAATAGGAAAAATAAATGTGAGCTTCACTTTTATGTCAATATGGTGTCTACAATCTCTATAAATTCTACAATCTCCCCAATGTTGAATAGAAAAGTTAGCATAGAAACTCACTCTTTGTCTTTCTAACACTAATGAATAGCTTCTAAGTATGTTTAAATTAAGGATTAACAAGGCAAGGCCCTGGGAAATAGCATCTTCCTTGTTTTCTTTCCTCATAAATAACAGCCAAGTTTGGCTCATGACCATGGCATGAGGAAAGAGGTTTAAACCCTTCCTCTTGCACTAGGGATGGGCACAAACCAGAAAACTGGAGGTTCATCCCGATTCATGAACCTCCCCAGACCTCCCCCATTTAACAAACCAGTTCTGTTTGTGAGGTTTGGGGAAAGATCCTCCCTCCTTTCTGTTGGTGGTGGCTCCCTGAGGCCAGCAGAATGGAAGGGAGGAGGAAGATCTTGCAAAAGCCATTTCAAGGGAACGTTCCCTTGAAATGGCTTTTGCAAGTTGGCACCGCACACAAGTGAAGTCCAAACAGTCAGTTCACCACTTCTGGGTGAATTTGTTGCTTGGACTTCACTCATGCACAGTGCCTGCTTGCAAAAGCCATTTCAAGGGAATGTTCCTTTGAATTGGCTTTTGCAAGCTATTTCAGCGATTCTTCTCGGTCTCCCCTTGCTTCCCATCATGATGGGCATGAACCAGCGATCTTCATCATGAAATTAGGTTTGTGATGAGGTTTGTGCCCATCCCTAGTCCTGACCTCAAAAACTCCACAACACAAAGTTTCTATTTGTCTCCTTGGGAGATACATTCTGATAATGGTGGGTGCCTATATGTTTTCCCCAGTGGGATAAATAGCTGGTCTGGGGGTGTTTCAGGTCAGATCAATGGCATGGTGGGAGAGGTTAATTTCTGCCCTCTATGCCATGGTCTCAAGGAGACTCAAGGCCCTACATGACTCCTGTGGCCAAATAAAAATGCTTGGACATGAAACTTTCAGTATTAAATATATTGTGCAGGACTCCTGTGTCTTCTATAAACATGTAAAAGTCAAAATTACATCACCTGTAGCTTGGCTGAGGGTGACTAAAAACTACCTTCCCAAATTCTATGTGACTATTAATGGTGCAAGATTTCTGTCCTCAGTATTAGCCAAATTGCCTTATATTATTTATAAGCTTTGGGGAATTATGAATATTAAAAGGCAATAGGCATATAGCACAGGAACATAACGTTTGTATACCAGAGTCAGAATTCCCAGAGCCCGTGAATAGACAAGGAGATCAGGTTGCTGAAATAACTGGTCTTTTTACTTAGTAAACTCTCGTGCATACAATAATAATAATAAGCAAGCACTCACACATGCATACAGAACTAGGAAATTAGGGTTGAAAAGACAGTGATATTTGCATTAGCAGGAAGTATCATTGGTGGGTAATATGTTACCTGTCTGGTGAGATGAGTAGACATTGCAGCAAAAAAGGAATAAAATAAAAAAGGGGGAATGAATTGTGAGTTAACTAGCAACACACGTGGAATGGTTCCAAACTGTGCAGGAATGGAACTGGCAAGGTAGGTAGGGGCGAAGAGAGAGAGAGCGCTCAGGGAGAGCTCACCTTAAATAGCCAAATTGTGACCTGAGTCCATGGCCAGGTGGTCACTGGCTCCCAGGAAGTGTTAGAAAAAAAGCTATACTCTGGAAGGGTGACACAAAGGAGATGACAGTTGGGCAATTTAGAGTTGGTGGTCAGCAGGGAGTGACACCGCTCGGGGAAGGGAGTAAAACAAAGGAGATGGTAGAGGGATCCAATCACATCCCTGGTCCGATGTTTCAAATTAATGATTCAGTGCTTGGCAGAGGCATTATCTGGATTGGTGGCAGGAAGGCTTAATCACATCTTTTGTCTTTAGCTGGACAACTGTCTTTGAGAATGACTTGGGAGGGTGGGAAAGGAATGTGCTATGTGGTGGAGAATAGACTTCTTCATGGCTTCTGTAAAGGAATGCTGGTTCTCTGTCAGAACATGGCTTCTCTCTCTTTGCTACTGTCTCTGTGTACATGGAATCCATGGCTTTTGGTCTGCATCACGGATCTTACGCTGTTGCAGAGGTGCAGGGGCAGAAATCTTCTGTAGTCTCTGAGCCCTATCTGGCTTGGCACGCTTCTTGGGCACAAGGCTTCCCTTGGTCACAGTGTACAGTCCATAGTCCAGCACTGGGCACTTCACATGGGGCCACAGCTCTGTTCATTGCCCTGGCATGTGCTCTTCACAGTCCAGCAAGGCAGTGACATCCAAAGAGTCTTTAATATTGCCATCTGAGACGGCTTCATGACAGCATCAATAGCACCTGGCATCCCAAGGAGAAGGAAGAAAGTGCCAGTAAGAAACATTTTTGTCAATGCAAAATTCTGCAGTAGTGGTAAAAGCTACCACTTTTTGACTATGGTGTGGGAATTATGCATCACGACAGCAGTGGGTTTTAGCACACTGATAAATGATATAGGTGTTTTAAACCTCTCCTATGAATCTTAAGTATCTTTCTTGATATATTAGTTTACTGCACTAAATATCCCTGTATCTGAGCTACTGAGATGTTTCTTCTTTCCTGCCTTTTGCAAGATTCTATATTAGTTAAAGAAAATTGTTGTGGCTTAGCTTAGGATACATCTGCAATGATCTGACATTCACATGAGTCTATGATGAATCAGCCCGTGGGGTCCAAAGTTTCCATCACCAATACCTTCTTTCTGATCTCAGCATTTCTTTTTGTCTTTTATCCATTTCTGAGCTGCTGGTATGTCACAGAAAAGGAAAATGGCATGTAAGAGTAGCTGATTACTCATCTTAATGGAGTACTATAACAAGCACTTCCCAATTTGGAGAGTAAATTTTGATGACAGCAAAACAGCTGGCATTACTGCAGTGAGCCTGAACACAGCTGTGTAAGAAATCTCTTTGGATTTATTGCAGTGTGTGTGTGTGTGACACCATTGAATCTCATCTCCTGGCTGTATACCAAATAATCAAAAAAATAATTTCGAAGCCACTGTACGGAGAAAAAGATGGATGTACTGTCCACCTTCAATTATCACTGCAAGTTATTATTTTTTTCAAGAGCTGGTAGTTTTCTTCAGCTTTCTAAGCCCACAAAACCTCCTTTCAAAATAAACAAAGATATGAATCCTCACTGCACAGAACTCCTAACTAGCCCTAAACTCTTGAACTGTTTTTTTTTTATAAAAACTAGATATAACCATTTCAAACTCTAAGTATAAAGGTATAGGGTAGTACAGTACTGGCTACCAACCTTGTGCCCCAAAGAGTCAGATAATTCCACTGCTCGTCCATAAACAGTCACCCCTCATGCCTTGTGTTCACACTGCTCCCATTTTCACTATCATGTCCATCTTAGCATCTGAGACTTGTGTTCTTCTATATTTTTCATTAAGTGAAGTAAACCAGGCTCCAGCACAGAACAAATGGCACACACTGGATGGAGGATGCAGGGCCATACCAGACCCAATCATGCTAGCTGGGAATGAATTTTCAGCCTCTTGGTGATCTGAGCCTCACCCAGAAATGGTGTTCAGATAATTATGTAGACCATTCCTCATATCTCATCTGCCACATCAGGCTTTGCTGCTACTACCAATCCTCTTTATCTCTTTTAGGATTGATAGTCATATTTGTGTCTGTGACCTCTATTTCATTTCTTCCCCTCCCCCAGCCTTAAAAATCCACTCCACTTTTCCCCTTTCATCTTGTGTTCATGGCTTGTCCCTCTCCTGGAAACGCATGTGATTCTGCATCTACCCTCTCAGTTCCCAAGCTACCATCCTATAACTGGGGACAGAGTTCTTTTCCAAAGAGCAAATTTCTCTTGTCCAAGTCTTCCCTTGTCTTGACAGTTGCTTGGGCTCCCATCTGATGAATGACATGTGTTTCAGTGTTGACCTAAGGGAAAGCTTTGCACTTGGACATGGCATAGGGTAAAAAGAGCTGGGGAACCCTAAAATCAGGAGAGAAGGAGGCTGCTGCTAGCTGCAGGATGATTTCAATATAACTAGTGCTGCATCTTACTAGTGGTTCATCTGGAACCCTGGAGAGCTCAAATAGGGGATGGAAAAGAGCAAGTTCCTTGCTTACCTATGATTGCTGTGGAGATGGATTCTCTGGGTCTGCACAGAGAGCTCAAAAGGACGACATTGTATTCCCAATACAAATGGACCAGTTTATTTGGGTAGAAAAAGAAGAGATGATAGAAGAGGTGGAATAACTGACAATCTATTCTGAGAGTTGAAAAGGACTCATACAAAACCTACAAAGACAAAAGAAAAATAAAAGCATTTATCAACTAACTAGAATGGCTCCCCAATACCTAATAAAATCCAAGCTAACATTTCGAAGACTGAGAGACTATTGGGTTTCTGAGGTTAATTTGTTAATGTGGGCTCTGTCCATGGTGAAGGACTTCCTTAGGACAAACAGGTATCTTGAATACGTGTGTGTGTGTGTGTGTGTGTGTGACCTGCAGGAACATTTGTGTGATTTTGCTTATGACAAACTGAGCTGGAAATTAGCAGCAGGACAGCATGGGAGATAACAGCAGGTGCATTTGCCTACATGCTTACCAGGACAACCTGCACTTTTCTTCTTATCTAGATGCCAAGGACAATTTTTCTGTGCCAGTTGTGCTCCCCTCCCCCATGAATAAATCGGTGCTCTTCTTATTACATGTTACAAAGTAGAGAGAGAAAGTATTCAACAGCACGCTTCAGGTTTAAAAAAGAGGTATCAGGAATTTAATGCTGTATTGAAAGAGTTAATCCAGTTCTCAGTCTTGATTTGACATATCAAGTAGCATTGATCAAGACATCAAAGCAAAACTAGTAAATGAACAGGAGGTGGCGGTGGCTACAAGCATGGACAGCTTCAAGAGGGAATTAGATAAGCATATGGAGCAGAGGTCCATCAGTGGCTATTAGCACAAGGTATCGATAGGAACTCTCAGACTTGGGCAAGTGATGCACTGTATTCTTGGTGGTTGAGGGGGGGCAACAGTGGGATAGCTTCTAGTGTCCTGGCCCCACTGCTGGACCTCCCGATGGCACCTGGTATTTTTGGCCACTGTGTGACAGAGTGTTGGATTAGATGGGTCATTGGCCTGATCCAACATTGGCTTCTCTTATGTTCTTAACATCTTAAACTGCCTTAAATCAAGTCAGTCCAGGGACCCATTTGCCTCCCAAGCTGGAATGAAGAAACAGACACTGCTGTTGGGTTAACTAAGGGGCCACTTTATTAACTAATAACAACAATTGAGCAACAGCAAGGGCTAAATACTTGTGGAATGGTCAAGGCCAGGGTTCACCAAAACCCCTCCCTTGCCATCTGAAATAGGGTGAGCCACTCAGTCCCAGGTGGAGCCAACAGTCTGTGGCTTTCACCCGGCCAGCACAGTGATCAGATAACTTCCCTGGAACTCTGACCCCTGAGCTGCAAGGCTCAAAGGAAGGATCTGTCCCGGGAGGTCCCATGAGCAGTCTGCTTTACTCGCCCCAGGCTGCAAGGCCCCTGGACCGTACTCACAAGACCCCTATACACTGAATGGGGCATCAGCCAGCGCTTATCATACCGCAATCAGAATAAAACCCTGCCCAAATATTACAGTGATCAACCTATTTAACATGGCCACACCCAAGCCAATTTACCAATCCACTGCCACAGTACAAGGTAGGCAAAAACACCCCCTCCTATGAGCCAATCTGGAAAGGGTGAAAAATTCCTACCTGGCCCCCTAATGGGCGACCAGCAAAAGCCTGTACTATATCCAGGTAGGGAGGGTGGGCTGAGCAGAGGATGAAAACTGGAACTGGGAGGCAGGGACCAGCCTAAAAATTTTTTGGCCCCACCTCCAGCTGGGAACCTGGTTGCAGCCTGTTTGCCACCTTTTCACTTGCCTCTTCTCCTTCCACACAGCCATTGGGGCCGGCGGCCATATGAACCATGTTAGTTCAGTAGTTTAGTCCCCCATACAGTTACTTTGCTTGCTGCTGGTGATTGCTGCTGATGCCTCTCACCACACCTTGTCTTCCCAAGAAGCACCAATTCCTCCTTCTGGGGAAGATTTAGTATCAAAATCTGCATATGCTGGATCTCTTGCTTTCCATCCACCTACCTGGATGGATAGTGCCATGGTAGTGTTCAAGAGCAGCAATGTCAGCTGCCTTCTGTCACTCCCTTGCTGGGGTTGGCATTGGGTCATAGCCTTCTCCTGCCACTTCCCAGTGCTTTGAAATGGCCCAGGAGTTAGAACACCATCCAGGAGAAGTACTCATTGTCTCTTCTTGCTGCTCTGCTCTTCCCCCTGGGCATCTGTTGGAAGCAATTCATGTTGGTAGTGTCTTCCCTTTAGTAGTAGAGAAAATACAGCTGGCAATCATATAGAGGGGAATGTCAGGATGGGGGAGAACAAAGGCTCAGCTAGTGGGATAAGCACTAGAAGGCATTTTGTGGAGAGTCTTCCAATATCTGGAACTGGCTACAGTTTCCTCAATAGATGACTACAACTTGCAGACTGACTGACTGAAAGAAACTATCCCACAGAAATTTGGGCCTCATTTTAAGCATCCCGTTGTATTATCCAAGGAAGTTCCCAGACAATTTACCACACACAGTATTGAATTCAGTCCGTCTTATTAAGAAATTCTGTTATTTTGAGAGACACTTCCAGTACGGCACAGCGAACAGATGTCTTTCAGGCTGCTCCCGAAAACGTTCATCCTTTCTTGGCTCTATTGGAGCCCCTGGGTCCTAGTGACTGCTCCTGGAGGGAGCTTGGGTAGCAAGAGGCTTGCTTGGGCATCCCAAAATTGGCAGGTTGTGGGAGTGGCCCGTGTTGCCCTGACACAAGACCAAGAAAAGGAGCAGAACATGGCCGACATGCATCCGTTACAGCTGTGACCTTCCTTTTAACTTTAGTTTAATAAGATAAGAAGCACATTGAATGAAGATATCAAGTCATGTATTATCAAGCCGTGGATTTGGATTTTATAACCCAAGAATGTGGAAAAGAAACTTTGCTGCAAAATGGAGGGGGTAAGGAAAATATTTATCCTGTTTGAAGTATCATAGTTTGTTGAGAGGAATAGTTGGAGAGCAGCTGAGATACTATGTTTTTGTGAAACTAATAAAGAGAACTGATAGTCTGTGTACGTGGAAGCTGTAAAATGGAATTGGGATTAGGTGATGAAGAGTTAGACCCAGACACAGAAGTTGGTAGTCTTACTCTGGAACAGTTCCGGAATGTTTTAATGAGAGGGATTACACAAGCTGTAAAGGCCGCCTGTAATAATCTGGTGGACAACTATCAAACTGTAAATCAAGAAAAGGAAAAAAATGGAGAGCGAAATCAATGTACCCAGAGATGTATTGAGGATCAGGAAAAGAAGAGGGAACAGTGTGAAAATCGGTTGGTATTTAAGGAAGAAGAGATCCAGGAAATGGACTTTGCTATAAAAGAAATGATAGCCTCTGTAATAGAAAAAGAATTAAAAAACTGGCCCCCATTAAATGTGTTAATGAAAAGAAAGAACAGGGGGGGGAGTAAAAGAGGAGTTAAGAACTGTATAAAGAAACCCAAAATGAACAAAAGAACGAGGACTGGTATCTTGAAATATGGAAGGAAAGATTTGGACACGGAACCTGATGAGTACAAAGATTCAAGGCACCTGAAAGAGATTGAAAGGAAGAGGGAGGCTATGGAAAGATGGGGAAGAAGGAAAAGACAAAAACTATGTTTGTTAAATAATGTAACCCTTTTCCCCCTCTTTGGGTGTTCATGGCTTTTGTGTTGTAAGTTAATCTCCAGCAGGTAGATCAGTATGATCTAAGCTGACAGCTACCTGTCAGCAGGTGGAGTGATAAAGCTAGTTCCAACCGGTTTTGACTGGCACTGGACAGTGTGTAGTCACCATGACTCAGCTTGAATCTGATTGGTGGAACTATGTATATAAGTCTTGTACAGTTGCCATGCATTTTTCTTCTGTCTGAAACGAGTGCCTGGTGAAGCAGTTTGATTGTGGAAATTGTGAATAAACCCTTGTACATAGTGTACCACTGGACTGTTTCAGTGTGGTTACTATAAGGGGCTTCACAGCAAGAACTGCAGTGAAGAGCTGGTAAGGCTGGGAGGCTGGAAAGTCCTTAAGGGTGCTGGCTTGAATAAGTGCTGGTCTTGGACCATTACACATGCTTAGCACAACATTTTTTGGGGGAAAGAAAAGAAATGGATTGTGTAGTTATTATGAAGAAAGGATGGGTAATCTGTGACTTGTAACCTAGTAAAAAGTTGATACTTTATTTTTATTATTGTGGTTTTGATTGTTTGGCTTTATATCATCTTACTCTCTCTCTCTCTCTCTCTCTCTCTCTCTCTCTTTATGATAAGTAGTTGTGGAAGCTAAGGAGAGAGAGAATAGGTGTATGTTTCACTTCATATTTTTATTTAGTATTTCCGGTTTGGTGTAGCTGAGGGTGTGAATATAAAGTTAGAAAATTTGGGTAGTCTTTACTTAGATGGTTTTTCAAAAGGGTGTATATTTTTATTTTTTGAGTGTTAGTAAAAGAAAATAAAATAAAAATAAAGGGGGAAAAGTTTTATAAAAAACAACATAGAAGATAGTCCAAATAGGACTATAAGAAGGATCTAGGTATTTTTGTATTTGGAAGATTTAGCTAAAGTATAAGTATTTTTGCATTTCCCCCAGATCTTAGAATGAACCTTGAATAGCAAATAGGGAATAAAATAGGACGGTTTCTCTCGTCTGGCATTTTGGTGAGAATAAGATTTAGGAATAAGATCAAGCCTATCCTGGGAGAAGATCCCTTTTGAATCCTTTTACTTTTCGTAAATTAGTGTCACAAGAGGTAAAACTTTGCAGTTTGGTAATATATTTGCTATACTGTTACAGAGTGAGCAAGTATATCTTAGTTGTCTTAAAGAGGCCCTCTATTGAAGTAATAACTACGAGAAGACTCAGATATAACATTATGCTCTCCACTTTTGATTCTTAAAAGATGGAACAAATCTTAAAATCCTGTCTAGGAAATAATTTAGTAAGGGAATAAGATACAAACTGCCCAAATAAATATGAAGACTTTATTAATGTGATGATGACTGAGATGTGACAATATTTATGTTATATAGAGATACAACTTGGATCAATTACAAGCTTTGTTGTCAGAGTAATATGTAAAGTCTTGAAATATGTGATATAGGAATTGATAAGGATAATATGATAGTGATGTGAATGTATATTTAACATATTAATCTATATCTGATTATTGTGATGTGCTTAAACTATGTGTGTCCTATTGTGTTTGTTTTGTCTGAAAATCAATAAATAGATTATTAAAAAAGAAAGAAATCCTGTTATTTTCTCCTGCAGCACTATGAAACTAGGCATTAAAATTTTTTTTGAAATATTCTTGACTTTGGAACAAAAAGGACTGGAAGACAGGAGCCCTCATTCTCAGATGCTTCATAAAAAGCCCCATTTGGTTAAAATAAAAAGTTCTTTAACTGGGCTAGTTTCACAACATTAAGTTGAACTGGAGCCGGGTCAGGTTTAATTATGACATAATTAGGTTCAGCAAAATATTAATTTTGTTGCAAAATCCATACACTGAAATATGACCATAGAATGTAATGTTCCACCTGATCTTTGGCCAGCCTATATTTGGTCATTAGTTATTTTGAACAGTAGCCATTCATTAAATTAAGTGTCTCCTTATGGTCAGGGTACTTTTTGAGAAAATAAGTGTCTTGATATGAAAGATCTTTCTTGAGACAAAGAACTGTCATCCTTATTCATCTATGACTTGGATGTGTAGCATTATAGTATTTCTAATTAATTGGTCAATTAATTGATTTAAAAACACCACACTTAATCAAGCCAGCATTCTAATTAGTTGACAGCTCTGCCAGATTAATGAAGAAAGCAATAAAGCCTCTATAATTATCAGATACCTGCCAGTAAAATTACACATGGGAAAGCTTTTGTGAGGAAATTTGACCCTCACAATTTGACCTTTTTCTTCAGACCTTTGGTAGAATTGGCTTTTAGCAACAACAGCAGCAAAATACCTTTACAAAAACCAACACAGGGGCCTTCTGCTATGTGGAATTCAGAGGGAAATCTATTTCTTCTTCTTAAACAAGTGGAATGAAGAAAAGCAATATATAGTCCCTTCTGACCCTTCAGGAGTGTTGTACAGTTCATTCTACAGTCCCATAACAGGTTGGATATTTACATTTTATATTTCAGTAAATGAAATCATACAAGTCCCTTTAGAGCTGCATTTTTTGATACTGGTCCCCCCTGTAAATGCTCTCTACCTTCCAAGGTGCCTTTTCAGTCCATGCCAATCATGTATTTGGTTGATGAATGGACCTTTACATGTATCCTCATGCCATGCATAAGGATCAGGGCAAAGGAATCCTGAAGATTATTTTAGTAAGAATATTCATCCCAATTTTGCCTTGTAGTTCTTTCCATATTCTCATTCCCTCATACATTCAGTCCAATATTTGGATTACAAAGTAAGATACGCCACTTGTTGTGGGAAACGGACAGTTCTGGGCACTATGCTTAAAAAGAGGAACTGAAAAGTTGCTGCCTTTAGAACTGAGAGATCATTGCCTCTAACAGATATTTTATCACAAAGACTCTCATTTATTTATTGCATTTATACTGTGCCCTTCTACTACCATGGAAATCACATAGACACCCTCCTATCCATGCAGTAACTGCTCTATAATGAAGGCACAGGCTCTGATTAGCTGGTTTCACTCATACTTTCTGGACCAAAATTGGAAGGCGTACACATGCAACATTATTCAGCTTGTATGCATCTGTAATTGACATAAGGCTAGTTTCGAGACCTCTCAAATAATATTTTTCTTGTGTCATTTGATTCCATATTGGAAAATTATTTTTTTGGTTCTGTGGCCCCGGTCACATGGGAGGTTTTGCCTCGCAAGAGGGACGGATTGGTGGTGCATCAAACGGGTGCAATCACACCGCAACATCTGGGAAACAGAGCGCACCCGTCCCTGATCTGTCCTTTCCGGGGGGAAATGTACATTAAAAAACAACCCTCTAGAAAATACCAACCTGAAGCAAAAATTCTATTTTGTGACCTACTGGCATTAAAGTTGTGAGCGAGCAATTTGGCTACTGCGTAAATTACTTTGCTCTGGAGCCATCTGTCCTGAGCTCAGACAAAAATGTGTGAGCTGGAGGCTAAAAAACTGTGAGCTAGCTCACACTAACTCAGCTTAGAGGGAACACTGGTGTTAGGTCATAAGTGTTTCCTCTTGCACATATGTCACTTTTATCGTGTTATAAGGCTTGATTTGGGCCCTTTTATGTTTTTAAAAGTCTCTGCAATAAATGCATGTATTTTTACTTATAATTATTATATATTTAAGTTTTAACTATTGGCCCCATTTTATTTTCTTACTTACTTTAGAGGTTCTTGATTTCATTTTGTTGGGTTGAGTCCCCCCCCTTTTTCTTCATGTAACTAAATTCATACATACTTTAACTTTATGATTTTTACATTGTCTCCCAGAACATGCATAGACTTGGGCTGTGGTGAGTCTTCATGGAAAAGGAGGTCTGTTGGAAGTCTAGTCACTAAGAACACCTCTCTTGGAAGTCTTCATTAGATAAGGATTAATACAGTTTGAGGACAAGGAACAGTCTGTGCACTTCAAAAAAGAGAGACTTTTTACCAAAGGGGCATACCTCTGTCTGATAGATTGGAAGAAGAGGAAGAGGAGGAGGAGGAGGAGGAGAGATTGGAATTATACCCCACCCTCCACTACACAAAGGAGTCTCAGAGCAGCTTAGGATCCCTTTCCCTTCTCCTCCCCACAACAGATGTGACTATAGTGTAAAGCTTGGCTGTAGACAATGGATTGTTAGAATGTTGACTGGAGCTGTTAGATACCTACTGATCATCAAACTGTCAGGACCCGCAGCGACAATGAAAGCACACACTTGCAGGAAGGTTTTACTTTATTGAAGCTGGAGATGCATGGACAGGAACACTGTTAGGAATGAGGGGTGAACTATGCGCAAAACAGTTATAGTACATTCATATGAGCATTACCCAATTACTATGGTTCCCGCGCGCGCCATTAGGCTTGGGAACTAACTGCTACCCAAAACAAAACAGGTACGAGCTTCCCACGGCTCTGCCTGTCTAAAGCCAAAGCAATGAACTAAGTGACTCCTCCAGTGGCCTTGAGAGATACGCAGTGCAGTTTGCAGGAGAACGGCAATTAGCCATAGGGAAAGGTATGCGCATCTGTGAAGAGAAAGGTATGGGCATCTGCAAAGGAAAAGAACATTTTGGCAGCTTGCTGACATACTGCCCTCTCGAAAACCAACCTCCCCACCCAAAATCCAGATGACTCCCAGTCAGTCCGGGAGATCTCCCGGTTTCCCCAGGAACTCTTGGTGGAATTTCCAGATCAACTGAGGGGCCCGAATATCCCCTACTTCCACCCATTCGAGGTGCTGGCATCCAAATTCTTTCCATTCCACCAGATAAAACAATTTTCCATGTTTACGTTTCGAGTCCAAGATTTTAGCAATTTCATAATGCTTCTCTCCTTCTATCAAAATAGGTGGTGGAACCGGCCATTCCCCATGCCAAAGGCAGGAACCCGTGTCTTTCTTCAGGAGGCTGAAATGAAATACAGAGTGTAATGACCTCAGATATTTTGGCAACTCAATATCAACAGCAACATCATTAATTACTTTACGCACTTTAAACGGCCCAATGAATTTCCACCCTAGTTTCCGGCTCGGATGTAACATTTTGATCTTTTTAGTTGACACATAAACAAAGTTCCCAGGCTGCAGAGCCCAACCCTCCACCCTTCTCTTGTCAGCCTGCAGTTTGTACGCCTCTTTGGCCGCGTTTAAAGTTTTACACAAAATTGCCCTTTCAAGTTTTTGCACCATAATCCCGCTTCCCCAGGTCCCAAGTCCATCGTTCCTTCCAGGAAAGGAACTAGGGGACTATCATAACCATAAACCGCTTTGAATAGGGACATGTCGATTGAGGTATGGCATGTATTGTTGTAACAATATTCGGCCAGGGGCAATAAGTCATGCCAATCGTCCTGCTGGTAGTTTGTGAAGCAACGAAGATATTGTTCCAAAGTCTGATTAACTCTCTCCGTTTGTCCATCAGTTTCGGGGTGGTAAGCACTACTTAGTCCCCTTTCCACCCCTATAATCCGCATCAACTCCCCCGAAAACTTAGAAACGAATTGTGTCCCTCTGTCAGAGATCACTTTACTTGGTAGCTTGTGCATTAAGAATGCTTTGGTCAGTGCTTTCGCAGTAGGCAAGGAGGAAAAGGGGATGAAATGCGCTTGTTTTGAAAACAGGTCCACTACCACCCAAATTACAGTCATGGATTTACTGGGGGGTAAATCAGTAAAAAAATCCATCGAGATGACTTCCCACGGTCGACTGGGGGTTGGTAGAGGCTGCAATAACCCCAGAACCTTCCCGGGTCTTGGTTTGCTCATGGCACACACTTGACATGATTGTACAAACAACGATAAATCCTTGAGCATGTGCGGCCACCAAAATTGTCTCTGCTGCAGTTGAAGGGATTTCACAAACCCGGAGTGGCCTGTCAGTTTGGAGCCATGGACCGCTTGCATCACCTCCCCTCTCAGCGATCTGGGCTGAGTCTAAAGCCAAAGCAATGATCTAAGCGACTCCTCCAGCGGCCTTGAGAGATACGCAGTGCAGTTTGTAGGAGAATGGCAATTAGCCATAAGGAAAGGTATGCACATCTGTGAAGAGAAAGGTATGCGCATCTGCAAAGGAAAAGAACATTTTGGCAGCTTGCTGACACAAACATATCTACAATTATACTCTCCTCTCATAGTGTAAGGATCCCCCTCCTCCAGCCAAGACCCCCTTGGTTAGTGGGGTTCCCATCTTAGTTTGGACTTAAAACAACTAAGCCCCTCTTAGGCCCTAAGTGCAATGGGGATCTGAAACTTGGAGAGTCTCATGAAGGCACCTGGGTACAGCCAGGACATTATAAATTCTCTGGAAAGGAGAGGAAGGGTGGGCTGGAATTGTGCAATCTTCCCCAGCTGAAGCGGCATATTTGTTCTCAAGAACAAAGAAAACTTTCAATGCTAAGCTCCAAGATATGCCTAATATAATCATATCCCTTACTCCAAGGGATACTTCAAGGCAATGTGAACCATTTCCAGCTATAGACAGGTGGAGAACCCTTAAGTATTGCTAATCCAATCCAGCCATTGATAAAGGCAGCCTAACGTCCTAATCACCCATGATGGGCCATCAGGAGGATGCTTAAACAAATCCTTCACTCCCGGTTCTTTGTCAGTATGATAAAACTGTTCAACAATCACTCCACCTTCGAATGTCAGGTATTTCCCTACTTATCTTCCTTTTGACAGCAGTTAATGTCAAGCTGCCCAGTCAAATTCAAATTTCACATGTTGGACCTGGGAAAATGGGTTGCCATGTCTAGCTATGGGACCCTTCCCCCCAAAAAAGACAATCCCACCACAGTGGAAAGTGTGCCAGGGTTTCCCTGTGTTGCAGGATCCCCCCTCCCCCCTCTGTTTTTTGGACCTCAGCTGTGTTTGTCCCTGGACTGCTCCAGACCTCAAAGCCAGGATCTCAGGTCATATGTCCCTTCCCTAAAGCTTCCCGGTTTCCTCCCTCCTACCTTTAATAAGTATGCCATTTTGTTCGTGTGTGTTTGTGTGCATGTGTGATACTTAGGAAATCAGTTTTCAGGTGCTTAGTGTAGGTTCTTTATATTTTCCCTTTTATTTTGTATACAATACAGCTATTTATTTGTGTTTACAATCATTCTCTCACTCTCTTTCATCCTAATTTTATTTTGGGGTATCCCCACCAAGATCAACCCTGGTATACGCAAACCTACAAGGTCCTGCATTATTCCTTTCTGGAGTCCATTTTTAAAAGCTAATTTCTCCTTCTCTGGGTCCAGTTTGGATAACAACAGGCATTGGGAAGCAAACCTTTTTTTTGCCTATAGACAGCCTCCGAACCACAACAATGACCTTCCTAACATGGACACGAACCAGGGTCTGCAGCAAACTAAGATGATGGCTCTGTACCCCATATCCAGGCTGACAATTAAATCAATGGACTTAGAATGAATGAGAATGTAAAAAGAAAGCTACCCCCTGGGAACGGCGAAAAAGCTTTATGTATATAATTTTAAAATTTTAAAACTAATTTCCATAATATCATGGGATTTTATAGAATTCATTGAAGTTTATAAAATTTGGTCTGAGAATACTGTTTGAGAGTATATTTACTAGCTTTTATTGTAAAGACGTTTGGTCTAAATTATCTTGTAATTATATGTAATGCATTTTATAGTTGCTGATTGTATGTTTGGCTTAAGACCTCGGGTCAATGAAGCTAATAAATGAAATGGAAATGGTAAAAAAAAAAAATGGTTACTTTTTTTCTTTAAATATAAAAACATTTCCCGAAAGACTTTCTAACCATAATACTAATTCGGGAAAAAAATAATCAGATGAACACAGGCAAAGCTGGCTCCTCGACCACTTAGTTTTATCTCTTTCTGCCTCTCAGTGTGTTAACTGTTGCTGACACTAAGATCCAGAAACTCACTGCTGCCTTCACAAATAAAGAGGAAGGAGCCCAGAATATGCACGTTTATTAATTATTCAACTGTGTTCCATCTTGAATTTAAGTGTTGCAGTGGCTGGAATGTTTCATAACACCGCTATTACAAGTATAACATCCTAATAAATCTTAGTGGCTGGTTTAATGACTCAGGTCAATGAATGACCATTATGAACAAAAACATCTGCTTAGCTTGCTTCTGTTCAGGTTGCCTTAGTGGGTCTGCAATTTTACTCAGCCTTTTGGCTAAGATCAAGTGTAGTATGTTGTTCAGTCGCACAGTCGAGTCCGACTGTTCGCGACCCCATGGATCATCTCCCGCCAGGCCCTCCTGTTTTCCGCCGTCCTCTGAAGTTGGCTCAATTTCATGTTCGTTGCATCGATGACACTGTCTAACCATCTCATCCTTTGCCGTCCCCATCTTCTTTGACCTTCAATCTTTCCCAGCATCAGGGTCTTCTCCAGTGAGTGCTCCCTTCTCATTTGGTGGCCAAAGAATTTGAGCTTCAGTTTCATTATCTGGCCTTCCAGGGAACAGTCAGGGTTGATTTCTTTTAGGATTGACTGATTTGATCTTTTTGCAGTCCAAGGGACTCTCAAGAGTCTTCTCCAGCACCATAGTTCAAAAGCATCTATTCTTCGGCGCTCGGCCTTCCTTATAGTCTAACTCTCGCAGCCATACATGACTACTGGGAATACCATTGCTTTGACCATGCAGACTTTTGTTGGCAGGGTGATGTCTCTACTTTTTATCATGCTGTTTAGGTTCGCCATCGCTTTCCTCACAAGGAGCAGGCGTCTTTTAATTTCATGGCTGCAGTCACAGTCCGCGGTGATCTGGATCCCAGGAACGTGGTCTGTCACTACTTCCACGACTTCCCCTTCTATTTGTCAAGGAGTGATGGGGCCGGATGCCATGATCTTAGTTTTTTTGATGTTGAGCTTCAAGCCCACTTTTGCGCTCTCCTCTTTTACCCTGAGCAAGAGACTCTTAAGGTCCTCTTCACTTTCTGCCATCAGAGTGGTATCGTCTGCATATCTGAGGTTGTTGATCTTTTCCCCAGCAATCTTAAATCCCGCTTGTGATTCATCCAGGCCAGCATTTCGCATGATGTACTCTGCATATATATTAAATAAGCAAGGCGACAATATACATCCTTGTCGTACTCCTTTTCCTATGCTGAACCAATCAGTTGTTCCATATCCGGTTCTAACTGTCGCTTCTTGGCCCTTATACAGGTTTCTCAAGAGACATGTGAGGTGGTCTGGTACTCCCATCTCTTTAAGGCCCTGCCATAGTTTGTTGTGATCCACACAGTCAAAAGCTTTAGCATAGTCAATGAAGCAGAAGTAGATATTTTTCTGGTACTCTCTTGCTTTCTCCATAATCCAGCGAATGTTGGCAATTTGATCTCTAGTTCCTCTACCTCTTCGAAACCCAGCTTGTACTTCTGGTAGTTCTCTATCCACGTACTGTTGAAGCCTAGCTTGTAGGATCTTGAGCATGACCTTGCTAGCGTGTGATATGAGTGCAATTGTGCGATAGTTTGAACATTCCTTGGCGTTGCCCTTCTTTGGGATTGGAATGTATACTGACCTTTTCCAATCCTGTGGCCACTGTTGCGTTTTCCAAATTTGCTGGCAAATGGAGTGCAGCACTTTAACAGCATCATCTTCTAAGACTTTGAATAGTTCAGCTGGAATACCATCACCTCCACTAGCTTTGTTGTTAGCATGACACTGTCTAACCATCTCATCCTTTGCCGTCCCCGTCTTCTTTGACCTTCAATCTTTCCCAGCATCAGGGTCTTCTCCAGTGAGTGCTCCCTTCTCATTTGGTGGCCAAAGTATTTGAGCTTCAGTTTCATTATCTGGCCTTCCAGGGAACAGTCAGGGTTGATTTCTTTGAGGATTGACTGATTTGTTCTTCTTGCAGTCCAAGGGACTCTCAAGAGTCTTCTCCAGCACCATAGTTCAAAAGAATCTATTCTTCGGCGCTCGGCCTTCCTTATAGTCCAGCTCTCGCAGCCATACATGACTACTGGGAATACCATTGCTTTGACCATGCGGACTTTTGTTGGCAGGGTGATGTCTCTACTTTTTATCATGCTGTTTAGGTTCGCCATCGCTTTCCTCCCAAGGAGCAGGCGTCTTTTAATTTCATGGCTGCAGTCACAGTCTGCGGTGATCTGGGATCCCAGGAACGTGAAGTCTGTCACTACTTCCACAGCTTCCCCTTCTATTTGCCAAGGAGTGATGGGGCCGGATGCCATGATCTTAGTTTTTTTGATGTTGAGCTTCAAGCCCACTTTTGCGCTCTCCTCTTTTACTCTGAGCAAGAGGCTCTTTAGATCCTTTTCACTTTCAGCCATTAGAGTGGTATCATCTGCATATCTGAGGTTGTTGATCTTTTCCCCAGCAATCTTAATTCCCGCTTGTGATTCATCCAGGCCAGCATTTCGCATGATGTACTCTGCATATATATTAAATAAGCAAGGTGACAGTATACATCCTTGTCGTACTCCTTTTCCTATGCTGAACCAATCAGTTGTTCCGTATCCGGTTCTAACTGTCGCTTCTTGGCCCTTATACAGGTTTCTCAAGAGACATGTGAGGTGGTCTGGTACTCCCATCTCTTTAAGGACCTGCCATAGTTTGTTGTGATCCACACAGTCAAAGGCTTTAGCATAGTCAATGAAGCAGAAGTAGATATTTTTCTGGTACTCTCTTGCTTTCTCCATAATCCAGCGAATGTTGGCAATATGATCTCTCGTTCCTCTACCTCTTCGAAACCCAGCTTGTACTTCTGGTAGTTCTCTATCCACGTACTGTTGAAGCCTAGCTTGTAGGATCTTGAGCATGACCTTGCTAGCGTGTGATATGAGTGCAATTGTGCGATAGTTTGAACATTCCTTGGCATTGCCCTTCTTTGGGATTGGAATGTATACTGATCTTTTCCAATCCTGTGGCCACTGTTGCGTTTTCCAAATTTGCTGGCAAATGGAGTGCAGAACTTTAACAGCATCATCTTCTAAGACTTTGAATAGCTCAGCTGGAATACCATCACCTCCACTAGCTTTGTTGTTAGTAATGCTTTCTAAGGCCCATTTAACTTCACATTCCAGGATGTCTGGCTCAAGGTCAGTGATTATACCGTCGTGTTTGTCAAGGACATTGAGGTCTTTCTTGTATAGTTCTTCTGTGTATTCTTGCCATCTTTTCCTAATCTCTTCTGCTTCTGTTAGGTCCCTACCGTTTTTGTCCTTTATCATGGCCAGCTTTGCATGGAACGCTCCCTTGATTTCTCCAATTTTCTTGAAGAGATCTCTAGTCCTTCCCATTCTATTGTTTTCTTCTATTACTTTGCACTGTTCATTCAGGAAGGCCTCCTTATCTCTCCTTGCTGTTCTCTGGAAATCTGCGTTCAGTTGGGTAAATCTTTCCTTTTCGCCTTTGCCTTTCGCTTTCCTTCTTTCCTCTGCTATTTGTAAAGCCTCATCAGAAAGCCATTTTGCTTTCTTGCATTTCTTTTTCTTTGGTATGGTGGTGATTGCTGCCTCCTGTACGATGTCACGAACCTCTGTCCATAGTTCTTCAGGCACTCTATCTATCAAATCCAGACCCTTGAATCTATTCTTCACCTCTACTGTATATTCATCAGGGATGCGATCTAGGTCAAACCTGAATGGCCTCGTGGTTTTCCCAATTTTCTTCAGTTTAAGTCTGAATTTTGCAATGAGTAGCTCATGATCTGAACCACAGTCAGCTCCAGGTCTTGTTTTTACTGACTGGATAGAGCTTCTCCATCTTTGACTGCAAATTATATAGTCAATCTGATTTCGGTGTTGCCCATCTGGTGATGTCCATGTGTAGAGTCGCCTCTTAGGTTGTTGGAAAAGGGTGTTCGCTATGACCAGTGTGTTCTCTTGACAAAACTCTGTTAACCTTTGCCCTGCTTCATTTTGCTTTCCAAGGCCAAACTTGTCTGTTATTCCGGTTACCTTTTGACTTCCTACTTTAGCATTCCAGTCCCCTATGATGATGAGGACATCATTTTTTGGTGTTAGTTCTAGGAGGTGTTGTAGGTCTTCATAGAACCGGTCCACTTCAGCCTCTTCTGCATCAGTGGTTGGGGCATAGACTTGGATTACTGTGATGTTGAATGGTTTGCCTTGGAATCGGACAGAAATCATTCTGTCATTTTTGAGATTGTATCCCAGTACTGCCTTTTGCACTCTCTTGTTGACTATAAAGGCCACACCATTTTTTCTACGAGATTCCTGGCCACAGTAGTAGATATAATGGTCTTCTGAGTTAAATTCGCCCATTCCTGTCCACTTTAGTTCACTGATTCCTAGGATATCGATGTTCAGTCTTGCCATCTCATTTTTGACCATATCAAGCTTACCTTGATTCATAGATCTTACATTCCAGGTTCCTATGTAGTATTGTTCTTTGCAGCATCGAACTTTCCTTTCACCATCAGACACATCCACAACTGAGCGTCCTTTCGGCTTTGGCCCAGCCGCTTCACTCTTTCTGGGGTTACTTGTACTTGCCCTCTGCTCTTCCTCAGTAGCATATTGGACACCTTCCGACCTGAGGGGCTCATCTTCCGGCGTCATATCTTTTAGCCTTTTGTTACTGTCCATGGGGTTTTCTTGGCAAAGATACTGGAGTGGGTTGCCAGTTCCTTCTCCAGGGGGATCACTCTTGGTCTGAGTTCTCTGCTGTGGCCTGTCCATCTTGGGTGGCCCTTCACGGCATAGCCCACAGCTTCATTGAACTGCTCAAGCCCCCTCGCCACGACAAGGCAGTGATCCATGAGGGGGCAAGTGTAGTATAGTACTCCTAAAACAGTAGTATTTTTTAAAAGACTAATCTATATTCAAAAAACACATGTTTTCCATAACAATTTTTATTTTATTTTTATATATAACATTTAATGTAGTATAGTACTCCTAAAACAGTAGTATTTTTTAAAAGACTAATCTATATTCAAAAAACACATGTTTTCCATAACAATTTTTATTTTATTTTTATATATAACATTTAAACATATCAAATTTGTCTTTACAATATATATTAAATTACATAAATTTCAGTTGAATAATAAAAATAAAAATAAATAACTAATTAACCTTGCCAACTCTGAGCTGGGGAACTCTTGGTGATTTGAGGGTAAAGCCTGGGGAAAGATAGAATTTGGGTAGAGGAGAGACTTCAGTAGGACATAAATGCTATACAGTCTACTTTCTGAAGCTGCCATTTTCTCAAAGGGAACTGATCCCTGTAGTCTAGAGATCAGTTGTAATTCTGGGAGAACTCCAGGAATTCAATTCAAATGGTAGTAGTACTGAAAGAAAAGCCATTTCACTTTCATATGCAATGATGGTATGTGGGAGAAGATGCTTGCTTGGAATTGTGTTCCAATCTGACTAGTTTACACTCACCTATTGATTTCTTAATAATGATTTGCACATGAAACAAGCAGCTCGCACATTATATAAAAATACACGTCAATAAAGACAGTGATTACTATTCAGAATACTTCAGGAGTTTTACCATTAAGTCACAGAGGCATTGTTTTAGCATGAATGACAACCAACTGAGACAAACTGCATACTTGTTCAAAAAGCTGAGTATTACATTCTTAATCAATGCTAATTGGGTGGCGTAACTGATCACTTTAAGGTAAAGGTTTCTTTTACTTGAGAGCTAGTAGAATACAACTCTAGGGGGTGGTGCTCATCTCTGTTTCCAAGCCGAAGAGCCAACGCTGTCCGAAGACATTTCCGTGGTCATGTGGCCAGCATGACTAAACCCTGAGGCGCACAGAATGCTGTTACCTTCCCACTGAAGTGGTACCTATTTATCTACTTGCAATTTCTTGCTTTAGAACTGCTAGGTTGGCAGGAGCTGGGGCCAGAAACGAGACCTCACTTCGTCACGCATCACTAGGATCTCGAACCGCTGAACTACAGACCTTCCAGTTGGGGGCTGCGATCACGCACACTAAATAATCTGCTTTCAATCCACTTTCCAACTAGATTTTTACTGTGTGAACTGGCAAAATTCAGTTGGAAAGTGCACTGAAAGTGGCTTATTTAGTGTGTGTGACAGAAGCTGCATCTCAGCGTCTTAACCTCTGAGCCAGGCTTATATAAAGTCCAACTTTTTTTTGTCTGTGAACTTACTAGCCATACAACAACTGCAACTCCAAACACACTTAGTAGGGATCAGTGGGATTTATTTCTGCATATACATGGTAGGAGGAGTGGCGGTGGCTCAAGTGGTTAAGACGCTGAACTGCAGGCTGTAGAAGGTCAGTAGTTCAGCAGTTTAAGACCTGAGTTGCCGAATGACGGAGTGAGCTCCCGTCTCTAGTTCCAGCTCCTGCCAACCTAGCCATTCAAAAGCAAGAAATTGCAAGTAGATAAATGGGAAGGTAACAGCATTCAATGGGAAGGTAGCAGCATAACCTTGGTGTTTAGTCATGTCGGCCACATGACCATGGAAATGTCTTCGGACAGCGCTGGCTCTTCAGCTTTGAAACAGAGATAAGCACCGCAACCCTAGAGTCGGACTCGACTGGCTTTCAAGCAAGGGAACTTTTAACTTTTTTATTTTTATTTTTTTTAAACCCCCAAGAGCGTAATTTTATTGGTTTTTCAAAAGACTACATAACTACAACAGAAAATATAGGAAAGGGGACTACAATTATGGAAAAAGAAAAGATACCCACACTAACTAAAAACCCAAGAGTAGGAGATCATTTCTGTGTTAAACTACATGTTAGTAAATACGTGTTAGTATAACAATATACTTGTGAGTTATTTTTAACTACTGCTTCAATGTTAGTAATTTTAATATTTTGAGAACACTTCTTGAGCATCTTCTTATTTTCATAGAGCTATTTTCAGAGTCCTTCTGCCCTTACTTCTGTCTTCTTTCTCTGAAGTCATACACCGTTTTGCTTGCTCCTGCACCCGCTTCCTCCCCAGAGTCCTCCCCCGTTCCAGAGGTAGCAGAGTCACTCGATTTTGTTTCTTCATCTTTGAGTTCTGCTTCTGGCCCCAGCTGTCGTCTCAAAAATTCCTTTGCTTTAAAGATGGAGTCAATCTTCTCTCTTTTATCATTGATTTTAAAGATGGCACCTTCCGGGATCGCCCAGCGATGTTGTATTCCGTTTGTCTGAAGAAATGAGATTAATTCTTCGTAGCTTTCCCTCTTTTGACGGATTTTAAATGTGATGTCTTTTAGAGTCTTAATATTTGTATTCCCAAATTTCAGTGGATTTGCTGAAGTTGCTTTTCTCTGGTCTGTCTTCTTGCTAACTTGACTACAATCTCCCCAGGCAGGTATACCCAAAAGGCAGACTCTATATCTTTTATTATTTCATCTGCTGATAAGCCTGTTACTGGAACGATGATCTCTCCCAGAGTCTTCTTCAAATCTTCTTTTTCCTTTTCAGGCCATCCCTGAAATCTGAGAGTCATGTTTGCTTTCTCCATTTGCACCTGAAGTAAATGGTTTTACAGCAGCTTTTGTTTTATTTCCACTCTTTTCCTCATCTTCTTGTTCCCGGTGTCCATCTCTACCAGCTTCTCAGTTGCCTGCTCCACTTTTTTCTCCGTCTCTGCCAGCTGGCACTGCTGCAAGGCGAAGTTTTGGTTTACTGTGGCCAGTTGCTGGTTAATACCACCGAGCTGCTCCAATACTGGTTTCAGCATATCCGCTAACGTC
>NW_015169241.1:55299-63176 GCF_001447785.1 Gekko japonicus | reverse complement strand
TCCGATCTTGGACTCTGGCTGCCTTTCAGTTTTATTTTCCCTCATGGAACCGCCATGTTCTCTCTTTGTTTACAATTCAACACCTCTGTTTCCGAGCTCGAAGGACTCGCCATTTCTCTATTCAAGCTCAAGTAAGTCTCTCAAAATGTAATGTTGTTTTTCTTCCCTCTCCCCCCCTTCGCTTCTTTGATCTATTCAATCGCTCAGGAGGCGTCCCTCCCTGCACTCCACTTTCTCCACGGGGGGGGGGGCTTTGCTTTACAAAGTCCATTTATCTCTCACTCACATTCATTGTTGGTCACTTCTGACCTCGCTCTCTTCCATCGCTATTCCGCTTGATCTCCGGTCAAATTGGCTTACACCCATAGGTCACCCATCGGCTGGACCATCAGGGTGGAGGGAAGCCTCTATTCCACAGCTTCGAGCCATCAAAGAGGCTTACCCTCAAAAGCCCTCTGGCTTGGAACCCACCGCAAGGGTTCTGTGGGAGTGCCACTTGAGGTGGCACCCCTCCAAGCCGAAGGTGTGCTAGTCGCCTCCTCGAGCTTCGAGGAGAGTGACCGCAATCGCCAATCCACCCACTGGAAGCCCCCTTTTACCTTTTTTATACATGGTAGGATTGCACTGAGTATCTCCCAGTAAAGCATGGTCAATGCACTACCTTTAAGTGAGATTTGCAGTAGAGCAGCACCTCACAGGTAAATGAAGCAGGCACTTGCACATTGCTACAGCATGACAAAGCAGAAGTTAATATAAATAGCTCTGATTTGGGGAGTTCATGCATAATACATACTGGAATAAAGGCTGTAACAGAACAAACTAAGGACCAACTCAAGGTTACAGTTTAATACATGTACCTGGGAAGAGTGTTGTCCTCAAAAGTAGAGCTATTAGCACCTGCTCTACACTCTTCTGCACTCTGTGGATTAATCTGTTGATGGCAAATTATTAAGGAACCTGGGTAAAAATTGTGGAAGTTGGTCCTATTCTGTTGCTGTTTCTGATGTTGTAAGACACTCTGAGTCTGCACTGAACAACAAAAAAAGAGTTAAAAGCACCCCAATAAACAAATACATTTATGCCCTTTTAAATAGAAATGAGGCTTTGGGGAGATGATGGGGGGATTTAGAACTGACAAGCAGTAGGCTGGGAAAGGATATGCCCTTTCTTTGTCCTCTTTCCTCTGCTTCACATCTTTTCTGCCCCCAGTTGCCCCCAGTTGTTCCTCCTCTGTGGGACTCCAAATCCTTGTGTACCTCCTAATCTTTATCTACCTTGATTATATCCTGAGATAACAGTGTTCATTTTGAAAATGCTTAAATCCAAAAGGGGTCATTATATGCAGGATAAAATACTGTATCTGATGCTTCCTGTTATCTAAGAACATTTCCCTTTGTAAGTCTTAAATGTGGCAAGCATTTTCTGTAGAATTTGAACAGGAAGGAAGGAAGGAAGGAAGGAAGGAAGGAAGGAAGGAAGGAAGGAAGGAAGGAAGGAAGGATCTGAACCTAGATCTCAGTCCTGGTCCACCACACTGGCTCTTGAGTCTTGTGCTGAGTTAGTGTCCAAATGATAAATCATCAAATTATGTACATGTATGGTATAAACTAGGAGCTGCAGTGGCTCAAGTGGTTAAGACGCTGAACTGCAGGCTGGAAGGTCAGTAGTTCAGCAGTTCGAGACCCAAGTGCTGCATGACGGAGTGAGCTCCCATGTCTGGTTCCATCTCCTGCCAACCTAGCAGTTCTAAAGAAATTTTTTTGTTGTTGTTGTTCAGTCGCACAGTTGAGTCCGACTCTTCGTGACCCCATGGACAAGATCTCGCCAGGCCCTCCTGTTTTCCGCCGTCCTCTGAAGTTTGCTCAATTGCAAGTAGATAAATAGGTACCACTTTGGTGGGAAGGTAACAGCATTCCATGCACCTTGGCTTTTAGTCATGCTGGCCACATGACTACAGAAACATCTTCGGACAGCGCTGGCTCTTCAGCTTGGAAACGGAGATGAGCACTGCAACCCTAGAGTCGGATTCGACTGGCTTTCGAGCAAGGGAAACCTTTACCTTTACTTATAGTATAAACTAGGGCCATGGCGGCTCAGAGGTTAAGACTCTGAATTGCAGACTGGAAGGTCGGCAGTTCGAGACTTTAGTGCTGCATGATGGAGTGAGCTCCCATCTCTGCCCCCAGCTCCTGCCAATCTAGCAGTTCGAAAGCAAGAAATTGCAAGTAGATAAATAGGTACCGCTTCGGTGGGAAGGTAACAGCGTTCCATGTGCCTCAGGGTTTAGTCATGTTGGCCACATGACCATGGAAATGTATTTGGACAGTGCTGGCTCTTCGGCTTGGAAATAGATATGAGCACTATCCCCTAGAGTCAGATTCGACTGGCTTTTGAGCAAGGGAAACCTTTACCTTTAGGGTATAAACTAGACCTGAGATATTTTATTGTTAACTGTCAATAATAAGTTCCTTTTGACAAACAACATCTGTCTGAATGACTACTACCAAAAAGATCTGGTCCATCTGCACTGATATTCAAGGCTGGTTAAGTAGCAACCCACCCACCCCAATCTGATGCTCTAGTAGTTCATGGATCCTGGACAAGCCAAAACTACCTTCAGAGGGTTTCCTGTAAACTGTTGAATACTCCCTTGCATGGCAAGGTACCATCTCAAAATTCAGTGGTGGAGGAAATAAATTGAGTCAATATTCTCAGCAAGGGTCAAATACATTCTCTTCAACATGGATAAGATTAGATTACAATTCTTAAAAAAAATTCTTCCAAAAAAACAGGAACACCCCCCCCAGCAACAATTATAATTCATTTGTATCAGCGAGCTTACAACACAATCCTTAAGGCTGCAGAGATGGAGGTGGCCAGCTACAGACGAGAAAACATTGCCATCTCTGTATATCTCTTGAATTGCTCTTATGTAATTGTCTCTTATCTCAGACTTTCTCATAATCTGTCACAGATATTCCTGAGAGAGAGTGTAAAAGGCTTTGTAGACATCCAATTTTAAAAGGCCTAGCTTTTTTGTTGACTGTGTTGCAGTACATTTATTATATTTCTAATAGGGTGGGCTATATTCCTATCCTTTACAAATCTGTATTGGTCTTCCTTTATTATATTAGGAATAATCTTCTTTAATCTATTTGCCAAAATTTTTGCAAAGATCTTATAAGGAGACTTATGGGTCTTTATGATCCTACCTCTTCAGGGTCCTTATGTGGTTCTAGAATTACTATTATTTCTGTTTGCCTCCATGAATCTGGGGCCTTTCTCCCCCTCAAAATTTCATTAAACACCATTTGGAGTTCTGGGGCTAAAATATCTACCATTTTCTTATAAAATTCACTTGTAAACCCATCTAGACCAGGGGATTTGCCCTTTCTCAGTTCTTTAATTACATCCTTTATCTCTTGTAATGTAATATCCTCTCCTAAATTAGCTTGCTCGTCCCCCTTCAATGTTGTTTTTACATCTTCTACAAAGTCTGCTGTGTCCCTCTTCTTGTATAGTTTTTTGTAGAAAGACTCAAACTCCTCCATTATTTCTGTAGGGTGTTGAGTTTTTTGCCCATTTACCTTTATACTTTTTACCCTTTGTCTTTCCTTCTTATTTTTCAGATAGTTAGCCAGTCTTTTTGCTGAATTAATACTATTTCTTTGAAATTCATTTCTCACTATTGCTTCCCTTTTCCATAGTGTTGCTGAGTCTAAAGCCTCCAGTTGCTTTTTAATTGCTATTATTTGGTTCTGTAACGTAGGATTGTATCTGTGCATTAGTTTACTCTGTAACCTCTCCAATTCTTGGATTTTGGCTTGTCTTCCTGAATGCCACTCTCTTTTTATATTCTTTTCTTTCTTTATACAGTGCCTTTTCAGCACCCCATAAGATATTAATGGGAACCGTTCCTCTATTTTCCTCAAAGCATAGCTTTATCTGCTCAGACATATATTGTCTATCACTTTCTTTGGCCATTTTTGGGTTGTTAAGTTCTTTTTATTGGTTGTTGGATAAATTCTATTTCAGCACTTATTGGAGCATGATCAGATATCCAGATGGGATGAGTTGTGATTCCTTTAATAGTTGTGTTGCCATTTTTTTGTAAAATTATATACTCTATACATGATGCTGTTTTATGTCTACTAGATATAGGTTTGGGTTGGTACCCCATGAGATCGTGTACCTCAGTCAGTCCCCAGTTTCTCAACTTAATTAATTCATCTTTTGTTATGTCTATGTTTAGATCTCCTGCTATAATATAATAACATCTCCCTCCAAGAATTGTTTAGTTTTAAAAAAATATTTTACATAGAAATTCATTTTGCCCTTTATTTGGGGTGTAAATATTTACTATTGTGAACTTCTTACCATCCATTTTAAACCTTACTAGCAAGTATCTGCCATTCCTGTCCACCTTTTTTTCCTATATCCTCTAGGTTAAATTTCTTATGGATCAATACTGCTACTCCTTTGCCCTTAGTATTGCTTCTGGCTTCTGCTAGTGTCTCCCAGGTCGAGTCATTTAGTAACGGCTTACTATCTTTTTTGTGTGTGCGTTTCCTGGAGGCATAGAACATCAATCTTTTGATCTTTTGCCAGCTTAGCTATCCTATACCTTTTAAGATTTGAAGTTAGCCCATTGACATTCAATGTAAGTAGTCTTATTGTTCTATCCATATCCTTTATAATTCTGGGCTTTGGG
The DNA here is from genome assembly GCF_001447785.1 of Gekko japonicus. NCBI lineage: Eukaryota > Metazoa > Chordata > Lepidosauria > Squamata > Gekkonidae > Gekko > Gekko japonicus. Next base: position 58,465 of record NW_015169241.1, on the reverse strand, counting down.
TTCCCGTGGCTGTGGACCTTTTAAGCAATTTAGTAATCTTCCCCTCCACTTCCCCTCCCATCCCTGTGGTTGAGAAAGCTCATGGGGAGAATAGAACCCCCCCTCTCTCCACTGCATGGAATGCATACATCCCCATCTCCCCCTTGATACTTTGTGAATATTAACAGTACCTCAATTATGCTTGCATACTTCCCTTTAGGTGGTTCCTTCTAGTGACTCTGTCCTGGGATGTTTGTCTCCTCTCTCTGAAGTTCCTTCTTCCATGTCTGTACCAATCTCTATCTCTTCTTCCGTTTCCTGCTCTCTCAGGTCTTCTGTATTGATTCCGAGTTGTTTAAGCAGATTTTTAGCCTCCAAAGCGTTCCGTGCCATAAGTCTCTTCCCTTCTCGAAATATAATTATTGAGGATGGAAAGCCCCAGGTGAATTTTACATTATTTGTATGAAGTTTTTGGGCATAAGGGCGCATTAGGTTCTTTTTCTTTAGAGTCTCCTGGCAGAAATCCTGCCTCACCCCAAATTTCTTTCCCCTGAAGCTCAAATCCTTCTTTTTTAGTTCTTTATATATGTGTTGTTGGATTTTTTTCTCTGGAGAACTTAATAATTACATCTCGAGGATCTCCCCTCTTACCCCTTCCTTGCAGGCAGTGTGCTCTTTCACTTTCTTCTGGTTTAATCTTGATGCCATTAGTTTCCAGCCATTCCCCTAGTGCTTCTTCCAAATTCTTAGCATCCGAAGACCCTGAGCCCAACTCACCATTAGATTTGCTTTTCCCCCCCTCCTCTTTGCCCTCTTCTAGTTCCCCAAGCTGTGTCCACAGAAATTCATGTGCTTTAAAAACAGAGTCAATCTTTCCTTTTTTATCGTTAATCTTGAACATGACGACTTCTGGGGTTAACCACCTGTAACTGATGCCATTTGTTTGTAAGAAAAGGATTAATTATTTATAGTTCTTTCTCTTCTGTCTTATATCAAATGGAATATCTTTTAAAATCCTGATATTATTGCCCCCAATTTTCAAGGGTGTTCCCGAATTTGCTTTCAAAATAGCATCTCTCACATGTCTCTTTGAGAATCTGACCACTATTTCCCCAGGCAGATTATTTTTCTTGATGTACGATGAATAGGACCTGTAGACCACATCCATCTCGCTACAAAGGTATTCTGCTATTAAATCTGTCATTGGGGCTATTGCTTTACTCAGCCGTTGCTTCAGATTCTCTCCTTCAATTTCTGGGACCCCTTGAAACCGTAGGACCAAATTTGCTTTATCCATTTGTAGCTGTAAAAGCTTTGACTCTTCTGTAGCTTGCTTCATTTCCAGCGTTTGCACCTTTTTCTTTACTTTTTTAGTAGTGACGTCCATTTCCTTCACCTTCTCTCCCATTTGCTCTGTTGCTTTAAAGGACTGAGTCAGTTGCATCTGCTGCACTATGACACTCTGCCCAATTACTGTCACAGATGTTGTTTAATGCCAGTGATCTCATCCAGCAGGGGGTGCAGGGAGTCAGCCAAGAGTTTTGAGAGCTCAGTGACCTCATCCATTCGAGGACTGGCCCCTAGTTTCAATTTCAACAGCTTCTCTTTCTCCGGTTTCTTCCCCGCCATCTTTTTGGATTTGTTTACTTTTCAAAGAAGTTGTTAAAGTCTCTGATATTCGACCAAACACTTTTCTGCACTCTGGTAAGTCTCTTAAAACAGTTTATTCGCTTATATTTCCGCTCCCCCCCTCTTTCCTTCCGTGTTTCATCTATGCATTTGGGAGAGATCCCTCCCCCTCTCACTTTCCTGTCGCTCTTTAAGGGGGGCAGCTTCTTTTTATATCTTCATGCTCACTTCAATCTGACTCACAGTTCGTTGTTGGCCATTCGGCCTCACTCGTCCTCATTTATTTTGCCCGATCTCCAACGCTTGTCCTGGTCAGCAGCACTCCTACCATGCACCAGCACTCGTACCAGCACTCAGCGGCAGGACCTTGAGGGCAGAGGGGCGCCTCAATTTCCCAGCCTTCGGCCATTAAAGAGGTCGCCCCTCAAAAGCCCCCTGGCTGGGAGCCTTTTACCAAGGCTCCGGGGGGGGTCGTGACCCATCGGACCCCCTCCCACACGCTAGTGTGCAGTTTACATCCCTGGGACGTCCGGGAGATATGTCTGCCTGCGTGTCGCCATAAACCGGAAGCCCCAACCTACCATTATTTCTACCTCACTCTTCAGCTCCTGTGGGTGTATCTCACTCCTTAAGTTCGCTGCCACCACTCACTGAATTGTCACTGCCATTTTAGAGGAACAGTGTGAACCCTCTGGCCAAATCTCTTTATTTGGAGATGGAATCCCCAATCTTTGGGGGACCCATTGAAAGTTGGCAACCTTAGGGTCTGGCCTTTCCTTGCTTCCTTGGGCTACCTCCTCCCTTTTGTTATTGTGCAGAGAGGGAGAGACTATGTGGTCAGAGCACAACACAGATTAGTAACCCAAATAAAAAAATTCATTTAACTATTTACACAATTATTGAGCACACACACACTAAATGAATAAGGCAGAACTGTAGTTGAAAGCACACACTTTGAACCAACAGGACATAAATCAACAGGAGTTAAACGCAATCCCCTTCCCCACACACAACACTCTCTCTACCTCTGGAGGTTGTGGGCTCAGGATAGGATCTCTCCTTGGACTCGCCTCTCGCTCTGCTTCAGGCCAAGCCCAAGAGAGCAGGGAAACTTCCATTCATTCCCCAGTCCAGCTGATTGTGGAGTGGATGAATCTCTGCTGCCTCCCAGGGTTCCCCCATGTCTGTGGCTTGTGGCCTGGACAGCCTCGTCAGCACAGGCAGCAGGAGTGTGTCCTAACCTCCTATAGGATGAAGACTGCATCCTTGGATGGGCTGGAGTCTATATTGATGCTGCCCTGCCCCTTGGGACAGTCTCTCTTTCCCCACATTTTTTGGCCTCGGGGCAGCTGGGAACTGTAGGCCAGCAGATGAGGAAGCCCAATTCAACCCAGTGAGTGATACCCCTGCAGGCCCCTCTCTGGAACTACAGCTCAATTAAACCTTATGGGGGAACATTTTAATCAAACAACCACACTGCCATTTGTACTCTGGGTATGTTCTGTGCAACCTGCCTGCTGTATGATGGGGGGGGGGGGACTAGCCTCAATTTGTCTCT
>NW_015169241.1:0-54986 GCF_001447785.1 Gekko japonicus | reverse complement strand
GACAGGCAGCCATCTTACAAACACAGCTAACTGCCATTTCATTACACCTACCAACAGCCACTGAGGGGAAAGTTAGTCCCACACAGGAGGCAAGCAGGAGAAGCGTCTTCATCAAGAGAGAAAGCTGTTTGCAAGTAATTCTGACAGGGCAGAGTGGCTGAAGGGGGAGTGGGCGGGGAAGAGGAGCAGACCCAGCACCCAGCCAATGGCACATGAGTACTCTTGAGTGGCATCTGACGGGCCAATGGCTAAGGGAGTGCATGGAATCTTGCCACCCCAGACAGGATTATGTATAAGGAGAGATTTGCCTAAGGGATCATGTTAGGCCAATGGAACTTTGTATTCAGCTGGTATCTTTGAAGACTTGTAAATACTATGAATGGCTATGTAGTCCCACTCCCTGCCCTTGTTGGGAGAGTTTCTGGAAGATTTTCTTGGTACATTGGCTTGAGCCTTGGCAAATGATTTTAATAATAAGCTTCATTAATCTAGTCAAATTAAATCCATGAGGGTTAATTATCAATCTCCTTTGTCCTGATTATTACTGATAATATTAGGCAGGAGTCCTTGCAATATACAATCCTTCCCTCCATGTATGCCTTTTTTTACAATTATTACTATGGATGTTTTGCTAGGGTAATATAATATCTAGCTGTGTTTGCACCTAAATATCTAAAATGCTGAATTCATTTTCTGCATTTACCCATCTCTCGCAAGTCTCACTCCAGTGACTTTTAAAGGGTATGGTAATTATTAGGTTAAAATAATACTTGCCACAAATTGTACATAAAAATTAATGATTTTGTACATTTTTATCATGTCAGTTTAGAAGAAATGCAGGATGGCAAAACTGTCAATTGCGAACAGATGTCTCCTGTGTCTAATTTGTTACTGTCTTGCTGGGATTGTAATAGGAGTTTAGTAAATTTGACCATAGAAGTAATTAGTATTAGTACCCTTTAATTTTTTTGTACCGCTAACTTCATTTTGTGGCTTTAGTTGCTTAATCTCCACCACTATTTTACTTCTCAAAAGGATGCCAGAGGGTTCCAGCAGATGCTGCTGGCTCACAGCTGATCAATTCTATCTTCACCCTCTTTTGCGATGAATCCTTGGCATCATCATCCAAGCATATTTGCATAAAATATTGGAGAAAATCCACTGCTACGTATCTAGCTTAGTAAAAGTGGAGGTTTAAATGCTTAATGGGCAGCAGCCTCAGCAAATCATGTAACCATAGCCAAGGATTTTAAAAGAGTCAAGGATTTTTAAAGAGTTTGTGATAAAGGAAGGGGTGGCATTATCATCTAAAAGCATACCCAAATTTTCCAGAGTTCCAATCTTGACAGTAAAAGGAAAGGGAAGCACAGCCTCAGTCTGTGTGCATCCTACACCACCATTGCTCCTTCTCAGTTCCTGTAATGTGCTTTTTGGCAGAGTCAGGGACCGGAGTGTAAAAATAAATAGGACTCTCGTGGCATCACTCTGTCCTCTTCCAATAAGCTGCATGCCCCAAGGTATGCGTATCAGTGGGTTACCCAGGGGAAAGCATTATAGAAATGGAAAATGTTAGAATTTTATACTTTGTTTACATAGTTTGGGAAATAATTATGTTTACTTCTTACCTGGAGGAGCTGTGACTTTAATCTTGAAGCTAATATGGGAGATTTACTTTTCAACCCTGTACATGTTTTGAATGTCATGAGAAGAATATATAAGTTATTCATGTTCCTAGTTGCGATGCTGTAAAGGGGATTGCCAAGGTTTAGTATCAGAGAATGAAACCCTGATATTATGTATGTGGATTATTGGAGACAGTAATAAGATATGGCTGTCTGGATAAAGTAGAGATCTTTGCACATGTAGATTTAAGAACAAGTGTTAAATTGGAGCCTCGGGTAAGCCAGCTGTTACCAGTTAGAAGCTATATGCCTTGTTCTTTAGGGTACAAACGTTACATTTTAATTATATAGAATAAAATGCAGATGCAGTTGAGAGCCTAGGAGGCTACCTGAAGTAGAGCTCCATACTGGGAACTGCTTCCATTGAAAGTCTTATGAACTTCCTGTCCCCTGCCTCAAATCTGTGCATGAATATTGGAGGCATGGCACAAGAATGATTAGGACTGGCATATCTAGCAGACTGTTCTTGAGAAGATTGTGGATCTTCGCTTTTCCTTCCTCCAGCAGCCATTTTTGACCCTCAGAAAGTGGATTCCCAGTCACAGGAACTCTAAAGAGAAGAAGAAGAGTTGGATTTATACCTCCCTTCACTTGGAGTCTCAGAGCAGCTTACAATCTCCTTCCCTTCTTTTCCCCACAACAGGCACCCTGTGAGGTAGGTGGGGCTGAGAGAGCTCTGAGAGAAACTGCTACTGAGAGAACAGCTCTGAGAGAACTATGACTGACCCAAGGCCACTCAGCTGGCTTCATGTGGAGAAGTGGGGAATCAAAGATTAGAGACCACCACTCTTAACCACTACACCAAACTGGCTCTCTCTGGCCCTCAACTGTGTTTCCATTTTATTCTATATAATTACAAATGTAACATTTGTACCCTAAAGAACAAGGCACATAGCTTTTAAGTGGTAACAGCTGGCTTATCCGAGGCTCCAATTTAACACTTGCTCTTAAATCTACATTTGCAAAGATCTATACTTTATCCAGACAGACAAACTGGATCTGCATGGTGCTATGCAGATGAGTGGGCTGCAATGAGGAGAGAGAAATAGGTGAAATTGCTCCTTCTCCCACCATTGGAGGTCTGGAAATTACTGCTGGGCAAGGGCAATGGAAAACATCTGTGCCTCAGTACCTTTCACTGTTTGTTTGCCTAAGAGCTTGTACAGGCATCCTCAGTGCCCCCAAATAAACACCTATATCAGCTTGTATATGGCAATAGAAATGCAGTAAGGTTAACAGTATGTGAAGAAGAAATGCATTTTCTTCTGGGAAGCTGGCAAGGAGCAAAGCCTCCACTTTGTGTTTTAAAAGTCCCCCCGCGCCTGGTCTCTGCCCAGAGTCAGAGCAATTGCTTTCCAGACAGCCCACCTTCATACAAATGCTAATAGATCTGGCAGGAGAGATAATGGCTGAAAACAGAGTTTGGAGCACTTTAGGCTAGAACAGCTCGAGGCAGGGGTCTTTTCCTAGAAAAAGAGCTGCAAGGGCTCATTAACATACAGTATGCTAATTAGCTACTAGGCTATTAGCATAATAGCTCATTAGCTTATGGAACGCCCCCTGACATCACCGGACATGATGTCAGAAGGGGAAGCAAAAGGGGGGAGGCATATTCAAAAGCCTCCCCTTCCCTTCCCCAGCCAGTGGGGGGTGGGAAGCAAAGAGAGAAGGGGTTTAAAGTTTAAACCCCTTCTCACTAGAGTTGGGCCAAAGAAGGAGGAAAGAGGGAAGGAAAGAGAGAGAGAGTGTGTAGAGAGAAGGAACGACGGAATGAAAGAGTGAAAGAGAAGGAAAGAAGGAAGGAAAGAGGAAAAGAAAGAGAATGAAAGAAGGAGGGAAAGAAAGAGTGAGAAGGGAAGAAGGAGGGAAAGAGGGAAAGGAGAGAATGAAAGGAAGGAAAGAAAGAAAGAGCGAGAAGGGAAAGAGAGAAAGAAAAGGAGGGAAAGAAAAGGAAAGGGGAAGGAAAGGAAAGGAGGGAAAGAAAGAGGGCAAAGAGATGGGAGGAGGCTCTCCCACCCCCCCAGTCAAGCCTCCACCACCCCCGCTGATCCCTCATTTACCGCAGGAGGCAGCAGGGGTCTCTTCTGCCCTCCCACGGGCCGCAGTGCTCCAGCGCTGGACCTGGGAGGTGGCAGGGGGCCTCTTCTGCTCTCCAACGGGCTGCAGCGCTCTGGCGCTGGCCTGGGAAGGCGGAGGCGGGGGGCCTCTTCTGCCCTCCCACGGGCCGCAGCGGCCCAGCACTGGCCTGGGGAGGCGGCAGGGGGCTGCAGCGTGGGGAGCTGGGGGTGGGGCTTGCTGCCACCGCCATTTGTTCCGGTGCCTGGGCTCCCGGAGTGGCGCTCCGGCGCGCTCCAGCCCCAAAAGACCCCTGGCTCCAGGGATAGATACCTTTCAACCAGAATGTCTGAAAGCAGCTACAAAAATGAAAGACAACATGTTCTTTAGATCATGCAAGTTTTTTACTTATTTATATGCTTTGAATGCTGCAGATCCCATTAACCTATACTTGGATTTCAGATCTTTTTGTCCCAATGTGCATCACCTTACACTTCACACATTACCACATTTTCACCCACTCACCCAGTTTGTGGAGGTGCTCTTGGAGCTCTTAGCTGTCAACAGATTTTCTGTCATCTGCAAACTTGGTCATCACACTACTACTCTCCCAGTTCAAGATCATTTATGAACAAATTAAATAGTACTGGCCCCAATACTGATCCTTGTGGGACCCCACTACTTACTTCCATCTATTGTGAGAACTTTCCTTTTATTCCTACTTTTTGCTTCTGGTCATTCAACCAGTTTTTAACCTATAAGAGAACCTCTCCTGTTATCCCATGACTGTTAAATTTAGTCAAGAGTCTTTGGTGAGGTACCTTGTCAAAAGCCTTTTGAAAGCCCAGGTATATAATATCCTTGTTTGTTGTTGTTCAGTCGCACAGTCGAGTCCGACTCATCGCGACCCCATGGACCACATCATGCCAGGCCCTCCTGTCTTCCATCGTGCTCCGAAGTTTGCTTAATTTCATGATATAATATCTGCCAGGTCACTATTGTCTACATCAGGGGTGGCCAAACTGGCTCGGGAGCCACATACGGCTCTTTCACACATATTATGCGGCTCCTGGCAGGGGGGCTGGGGAAGCTAAATATCATTAGCAAACAAATGTCATTGGACAAATAAATATCATTATCAATATCTGCTTTTACTACTTTTGTTATTATTTTTGGCTGTCTCATTTAATGTTAATAAAAAGCAAGTCTGCATATTTCCCAGTAAAAACGTGTAACATTTTCATGTCTTGCGGCTCTCAAACATCTGACACCCCTGGTCTACATGCTTGTTCACTTTCTCAAAAAGCTCCAAAAGGTTGTTGAGACAGGACTTCCCTCTGGAGAAGCCATGCTGATTTTTCCTCTTTGTGCCTAACAATTCTATCTTTGATTACAGTTTCTACTAATTTGCCTGGGACAGACATTAGGCTGACTGGCCTGTAATTTTCTGGTTCCCTTGTGCACCTCTTTTTAAAAATTGGTGTAATATTTGCTACTCTCTCCAGTCTTCTGGTACAGCAGCTGAATTTAGTGATAGGTTATATATACCAGTTAAAAGATAAACTATCTCACATCTGAGTTACTTAAAAACTCGGTGATGGTGGTCATGATGGGAACTTAATCATGGTGGGACTGTTTTTTAAATACTGCTTGGACTTCATGGGCCATGAAGAGTATATTCTGCTTCCTGAGTGCCAGGGCCTGCCCATGGAGATGGTCCTCACTTCGGAAGCCGCAGAGCAGTTCACCGCGGAGGTCCGGAACATGAAAAGCCCACCATCACTATGGAAACCACGTGGACACTTTGGAGGACGAAACCAATGAGGTCTACAGCTCCAGTGCCCCGCTCGAAACCACATGCCATCAGTACAGCAACGCCCATCCACACTGCCATGCGGCGGCAACGCCGCCACACCGGCCATCTGCGCCAGCTGCAGGGAGCCCCATGAGAGGAGGTACTGTCGATTCCAGGATGCAATGTGCAGGAACTAAGGAAAGGTCAGCCATATCGCCCAAGCCTGCTGCGCCAAAGGAAACCGGAGGTGGCCAGCGGCAACCCCAAAATCAACACACTCTGCGGAGCTACACACCATGTCTGTCCAGCAGCAACAGGTACTGCATTTGCCCCGGGACACCCATAACAAAATTACTGTAACAGTCCTGATTGAGGGGAACCCCTGCATCATGGAGCTTGACACTGGGTCCTCCATCTCTATAATCTCTGAGGACACGTTTAAGAGACTCTGTCCTAAGGAGGGGGGGGGCCTTGAGGCCAACTGGCTTCACCCTACGTGACTTTTCAAAACATTAGGTGTCCATCCTGGGGGAGGGCAAGTTCTGAATGCAGTACCAGCACTTCGATGGACTTTTGGATTTGCTGGTAGTGAGAGGCAGTCATAGGACGTGCTTGGTTCACGCCCCTCAGGTTCAGAGTTACTGGGGTGCACCACGTGGCCACAAGAGACCTTCAAAGAGTGTGTGATGAGTTCCCGGCAATATTTGATGGGATGCTCAGTTGCTACACCAGGCCTCCAGTCTCCCTACAACTCAACCCGGGGGTTCGACCCATATGGCTGAAGGCCAGGCATGTCCCATTCGCCCTGAGGCCTAAGATAGACGAGGAGCTGAATTGTCTGGTGGCCCAAGGAGTTTTGGAGCCAGTACCTCACACTCTATGGGAGACCCCTATTGTGACCCCAGTAAAGCCCAACGGAAATGTCCACATCTGCATGGACTACAAATGCACGATAAACAAGGCCCTCCAAGACCACGCATATCCAGTCCCAGTGGTCAGCCATGTCCTAGCATCCCTGGCGGTGCAAAAAGTCTTTGGTAAGCTGGATTTAGCTCCCAGTGGACGTTGTGATCGCAGAGGCCAGATGATAGTGACGCATAGGGGTCAGCATAGCCCCGGGAATTTTCCAGAATCTAATGGACTCTCTCCTTAAAGGAATTCCCAGGGTACAACCCTTCTTCAACAATGTTTTGGTCGCTGCACCCACAGATGAGGATTTCGCTGAGAGACTGCGCACCCTCCTGCAGTGATTTCAAGCTGCCAGACTCAAAGTAAAGTGGGGAAAAGTCTCCTGGGGGTTCCACAAGTCAAGTTCCAGGGGTTCTTCATCGATGCCCAGGGCATTCATCCCACTCCCAACAAGGTCCTTGCCATCGTCAACACCCCAGCCCCCACGTCCAAGCCAGAACTCCAGGCCTTCTTGGGGCTGTTGAACTTTTATCATTCTTTCCTGCCCCACAAGGCTGCAGTCATGGAGCCGCTGCACCAAGTCCTCGACAAGAAGGCCCCCTCACTCTGGGGCCAGAAGCAACCTGCCGTGTTCTGGGCCATCAAGAAGCTGCTCACCTTGAATGCCATCCTGGCACACTTCGACGAAACGCTGCCCGTCGTACTCGCCTGCAATGCTTCACCGTACGGGGTAGGAGCCGTCCTCGGTCACCAGCTACCTGAAGGCATGGAGGTTCCCATAGCATACCACTCCTGCACCTTGTCCTTGGCCGAGCGCAATTACACACAAATAGACAAGGAGGTGCTGGCTATCATGGTGGGAGTAAAAAAATTCCATGACTATTTCTACAGGCAGCCCTTCACCATTGTGACCAATCACAAGCCCCTGCTAGGCATGCTGTCCCCAGATTGCTAGATGCCGCAGATGCTGTCCCCCAGGGAACTGCATTGGTCTATCTTCCTGGTGGCTACCAGTACTTGCTTCTCCACTGCCCTGGAAAGGTGTTGGGTCATGTTGATGCCTTCAGCTGCCTGCCGCTTCCCTCTTGCAACCCAGACCCTGCCCCAGCACATCAAATCCTGCTCCTCAAGGACCTCCCTGACTGTCCTCTCCAGGTAACCAACATGTCCCACCACACCGCCAAGGATCATGTCCTCTCCTGCATTTTGGACTGGGTGGGAAGGGGGTGGCCCACCAGCTGGGTGGGCCCAGAATTCGCTGCATTCTCCACCCGCTGAGACAAGCTTTCAGCACACAAGGGTTGCCTGCTCTGGGGAAGCCGGGTGGTGGTGACAGCACCGTTACGCCAGCAAGTGCTACCGGCATTGCACGACACACACCCAGGGATTATGTGGATAAGGGCGCTGGCCCACAGCCATGTATGGTGGCCTGGCTTGGACAGTGAAATTGAGGACTGTGTAAAACGCTGCCAGGCCTGCCAAGAAACTCGACTGGAACCACCAATGGCCCCAGTGCAACAGTGGGAATCCACCCACAAACCATGGTCCTGATTACATTTGGATTTCACAGGCCCCTTCCAAGGCCAAATCTTCATTTTGGTAGATTCATACACCAAATGGTTGGAAGTGGTGCCTGTCTCCTCCACCTCTTCCAAGGCAGCAATCTGGGCCCTCCAACAGATCTTCTGTACCCACGGCCTACCTGATACCGCGACAAACGATGGAACGGCCTTCACATCTGGGGAGTTCCACGAGTTCATGGGCTGCTACCTAATCCGGCACATCTGATCCGCTCCTTTCCACCCAGCCACCAACGGACAAGCGGAAAGAATGTTGAGGATCATGAATGAGTCTCTCTGGTGGATCATCCACAGAGACTGGGACCACAAACTCGCAACATTCCTTTTCGGCCACCAAGTGACCCCAAGCACCTCCACCAGCCGCAGCCCCATGGAACTTCTCATGGGCAGGTGCCTAACCACCCGTTGAGACAGGCTGCACCTTGACTGTGCTCTGGAGCCTAGTAGATTATTTATAAAGTTAATTTTAGATCCTTTTCTTAGCCATGGCCGAGGTAGGGGGGGCAGAAAAAGAATCTTCACCCCTCCCTTCCAGTCTTTTTAAAATTTAAAAGGGCTGACGTTATATAGTAGAATTTCAGGTAGAGTTGCTTACTCGTGGTGATATGCTTCATTGATGTTGTGGATGAGGTGCAAACTTTTAAGTCCCTCTTAGTGGGAAGTGACAGCTAGGCACTCATGGCTGCCATGAGTGCTCTTCTTCATTTCTTGCTAGAAACAATCCATGAGCTTCCACTTGCCTGTCACCACAGGCAGGGGCCCCAGATCATGTCTCTTGCACTGCACCTCCCTCCAGGGTGCGCAGTGAAGCTTGGGAGCCCCCGAGTCTCCTCTAAAGATAATGAGAAGCTGGCAGTGCCTGGGAGCAAGTCCCGGCTCCATCTGTCTCACAGCACTGCAACCCGGAACTCCCTAGAGTACTGTATACCTGGCTCACCAAAATTTATAACATGGTAGTTTGGTCCTCAGCTACACACACAATTATTATACAATTAAGCGTTCTTCATTCATTTTAATGGATAAAACATTTTCACATGTGTTTAAATTTTAAATTGTAATGGCCATTGGCTACACAATAATTTTTACTACTACTACTACTACTACTACTACTACTACTACTACTATATTCACATGTGCACAGGAATGCTACACAGATGTGTTTTTTCCATTTAAATTGACAAAATAGTCACTGCTGGCAGGAGACCGAATGAAGTGGGACAAATACCTCAGAACGTGGCTGTTTACAAGCACTAATTAATTAATTAGTCAACTTAAGAGCCCTATATTTTATTTTTGTTGTATCATTTATGCATCAGATAAGCATGCCAGCCAAATGGATAATGCTTTTGTCCTTCCAACTGTGAATATTGCCTACCACCATGTACCAGCATTGGTTTATTGAGCTGGGCCACTTTCCAGACAGTAGGAATAGCCGGCATCTCTCTCATTGGAAAGCACCTCAGCAGCTGAGATGGGAATGTATTATTTATGCCCTCTAAGGTTAAGCCACAGAGTTACAGCAGGCAAGCATGAGAAAAATGAAGAGAACTATGAAATCAGCAATGAAGACTAGGGCAGTAGTTACAAGCAATTGCTTAATAATGCATCCTGAGGAGAAAAGGAAGGAGAATGGCAAAAGAACGGCTGGCTCAGATCAAAATAGTTGATTTGCTTAGATTGCATAGTTATAGAAAGGCAGTTGGGACTCTGGGGGGAAGGCACAGATTCCACTTGGAAGCTGCACAGTCAGGTTCTCTGTTGCTCACAGCTGTCAAAGTGAATGGAAGGAAAGATGAGGAGGTGGAACTGTTGGTAAGTGCCAAGGGAAGAGGCAATTAAATGCTGCACGTATATAATAACATTCTTATTTAAAATAGAGGCAGACTGCAGGAGGAGCAAGAAAATATTTTTACAATGAATCTTCCAGATTTTTTTCTCCCAAGTTTTACTGCATTATTATTTTAGTGCTTTATTTATTTATTTATTTAATTTTGATTTGATTATTTATTTATATTATTTTGATTAGAATTTAGGTTCCAGTAGTTCTGCTGGAATTTTTTCTTTAAGTATATTCTTTTGAGTTATTTGTAGTTGTTTTTCTGCAGGAATAACTTCAGGTAGTAACTTCTTAAGAGAAGAAGATATTGGATTTATACCACTACACAATTTATATTTATATTCACTACCCAATCATGGGTTTATATTCACTACCCAAAAGAGTCTCAGAGCAGCTTACAAACTCCTTCCCCTTCCCCTTCCCACAACAGACACCCTGCAAGGTAGGTGGGGCTGAGAGAACTCCGACAGAAACTGCTCTAAGAACAGCTGTGCCAGAACTATGCCTTGTTCAAGGTCAGCCAGTAGGTGCAAGTGGAGGAGTGGGGAATCAAACCCGGTTCTCCAGATTAGAGTCTGTGCACTTAACCACTAACCAAACATTTTCAAAAGATTTACACACACACACACACACACATATATATATATTAAAAAGACAGAAGACCTACATATTCCAATATTGGAGCAATTCTAGGGGGAAAGTTCTAGAAATCCAAATTGTGGAACCCCTGGCAAATGAGAACTCCATAAATATCCATAAACATAATACAGCAGATAGCTAATACTGACACTTGTTCAAGATGCCTAGAGCAGGTAGAGATATATCATTTAGCTGGGTAGGTAAGGCAAAAGAAAGGTGAATGGTAGAAACCTGAGCCTTTGACGGTGCCTATATGAGCATCTTCCAGAAGTCATATTGTTTCTTTGGGGGGCCAGTGCAGGCAGTGATGAACTTCATTACCTGTATCACTCATCATTACCTTCTTAATGTCTGAATAAGCACCATGCCCCTTGCTTTCCCAGTATACTGCATTATTATCCATGAGGCAGAAGTGACTCGTGTTACGTTAATGTGACAATTATGCCTACTACAAGAAAGTAAACTCCCTCCATGAGATTTTGCCATTGCAGTTTAATGTTTCCTCTATGTTTTGTTTCAAATACCTATCATTTGCTCACATCACAAGTAGGTTCACGAAATTCACACAAAAAAAATCTCTTTAATGTCAAGGTCTTGCAAGTTTTATAGTTCGTCCTCATTATTGAGACTTACAGTACATTAAGCAGCTGTTCACAAACTCCTGGCACTGGGAAATGCCAATTAATTTAACACTTTTCTTTGTTTTGTTCTTTTCCTGTGAAGGTGAGAGTCATATGTAGACTAATGGTTTGACTTGAATGCTTTGAGAATAGTACTTCAAAAACAGCTTGTAAAGAGATTCCACATTTTCTTTTGCTCTGCCTAAAACTGAAGCCACTCAGATCAGCATAAGGGCGTCTTTATTTTTAACTAGCCTGCTACCCGTGCTTCGCTATGATATTTAAGTTCCGTCAATCCAGTTATAATACTGATGATGTGAAGTCTAAAATGTGACATCTGCTGTAGGAATTCTAATGGAGAAGATTGTAGTGTAAGAAATGAAGTGAGACATATGTACTCCCCCCCCTCTACTGACCACATTGGTGGTTCTGCCCTCAGGTGCTAGGATCACCGGGCTGCTTGGTGAGCTCACTCTGGAGCAGGCCACATAGAACTATCCATTTAAGAAGCAGTCATCTGTTAAGTCAACTCCTGCCACCTTCCACGAAAGTAATGGCTTCTCTATTTATGTTCCTGGATTGTTTTGCTCATATGGAGACTGTGTTGTTCTGAGCACCTCAGGATGATCTCGCTGGTACTTGGCCTGCACAGCTCAGTGCCTCACAGGAGTACTATGTGCAAATGTCTTTGCCGCATTCCTAAATTGCTTCCTCCTTGTAGCGTTGATGTATCTGGCTCAATGTTTGCCAGGAGCTTTCCTGGGGGCAGTAAGAGGTGAGAGGTGTGAGGGGGAGTTGGTGTGAGGGAGTGGTGATGTGATGGACATTTCTTCAGGTTCATGAGGGAGGCACACATCAAAATGGCTCCTAGAAAAGTCCTTTACTATCTCCCCATGAACACTGATAAACTCAATTGCCATGCTGGCTTTTTTGAAAAATGTCTATTCAGGAGTCTTGAATCGCTGATTTCTGTAACTTTCCTCAACTGTCTGCAGTCTCTGAATGTCTTTTGTTTTGTGAGTTTTGTTATATTTTGCGTTAATTATCATGTTCAGGTCACAGCCAATAATGATTTGTCCAATATGGAAATCAGCTAAGCATTGAAAGGTTTCTTTTATGAAGGGTAATTGATTTGAGTTTGGTGCGTATATGGATGCAAATGCGACTGGTGTTCTGTCTAAAAGGCCTTTTGCAAAGACGTATCTACCCTGGGGATCTGAGAGTGTTTGTTGACATTGAAATGGGGTTGTGTTTAAGACCAGGATGGCCACTCCTCTCAACTTTGACATCCCTGGTGCCTGAAAGGATTGTGTGTACCATTTTGATTTTAATATTTGGGCTTCCCTTTTCTTAAGGTGCGTTTCTTGTAGGCATAACACATTAGACTTTTCTTTAGTCATAAGGTTCGTAATTCTATGTACTTTTATACAGTTATTTAAGCCTCTGCAATTCCATGTTAACACTTTAAGTGAGTGTGCCATTATAGGGTGTGTGTTTTTGCTTTTTAAACTAATCTAATATTATATGAACACTAACTCTAAACACTAACTTTCCTCAATTCTAGGAGTCTGCCTAACAATAATAATCAAAAATCTTAGAACACTAATTGATAACTTAAAAAAAAAGAATTCAGTTGTTAGAAAGGTATATGTCACAAATTATGACACTTTATTGTTACTTAACTAAACTTCTCACTAAAAAGTGGGTCAGGTTTGTTGTTCCCTGCTTAGCTAACTGGGCAAAGGGTGTGGTATCTTCTTTTTACACCCTAACAATCAACCTAATTTAATATAAAGTAAAAAGTAAAATGAGGAGGGGCCACTGGTGAAGTATAGAAAAGATCCCATCCCCCCTCCTAGCCACCGTTATGTAGGTTCTATGACTGAGTATCTGAATCAAGTTGTTATTAGATCCCTAAATTAATAAGTACCAGATGTGATATTTGAAAAATGGAGCTATGAATAAAATAATGCAACAATATAACATTATTGAGGAGTTCTAGAGAGTACAATAATCATGGTAAGTCTTTTTATCAAATAATAAAATAAATTCTTTAGTTAGTAATTAAATTTTTACTACAGGCTTGTTAATAAGTAATTGGTATGGAAATACAATAAATAATGATTAACCTCTTGAGCTATGTAGTCCATAAATAAGATATTTGATTAGCATTTATATTCATGCTGCATTAATAATACTAAGCATTAATAATAAGTAATAGGTGTGGAAATACAATAAATAATAATTAAATTTTGGGCTATGTAGCCCATAAATAAGATCTTTGATTAGCATTTAGATTCATGCTGCATTAATAATAAGTAATTGGTGTGGAAATATAATAAATAATGATTAAACTTTTGAACTATGTAGCCCATAAATTAGATTTTTGATTAGCATTTGGATTCATGCTGCATTAATAATACTAAGCATTAGCAATAACGTTTCTTTTACTGTACCCTAAAAATAAAATCTTTGGTTAGCATTTAGATTCATGTTGCATTAAAAATACTAAGCATTTACAAGAACGTTTTCTTAACTGTAACCCAAAAATAAAATCTTTGGTTAGCATTTAGATTCATGCTGCATTAATTATTTTAAGCATTTGAAATATGGGTACACATGGTAACAATAACGTTTCTTAAATGGATCTAAAAGTCCCAAGAATAAACGTGTTAATTAGTAACATAAGAAATATAGAGTATTGCTTTCTGCTTAAAAATTACAGAGTTTACTCATCCTTCTAATGCAGCTTCTTCTTCTGGTGAGAGTTTAAGGTGTAGGGTTGCTAGTAGAGCTATTCCAGTTTTAACATCTGAGGCTTGGAATGAGACGCCGTTTTTGAACACCACTATGCTGGATGATGGACTCCATCTAAAACGGATCTGTGCAGCAACCAGTTTGGATGAGACAAATTTTAGTTGTTTTCTTTTTTTCCAGGGTTTCTTGGGGAAGATCCATCAGGATTTGTATTTGTTTTCCATTTAAAATTAAAGTATCATTTTGGCGCGCTTCCTTCAGGATTCGATCTCTCGTGCGCATATATATAAATTGGACTAGAATGTCTCGAGGATGGTTTGGTTGAGCTGAAGCTAGAGGGCCGAGGCGGTGAGCTTTGGCTATCGCCAGTGCGACACCATTTTCTAAGTTGAGAGATTTAGCAAGCCATGTGGAGAGGAAAAGTGCGAGATGCGGTCATACCTTCAGTGTTCTCCGCTATGCTGCGAAATTTCAGGTTCTGGAGTCTCCATCTGTTTTCCATTAGTATGATTTTTTCTTTCAAAGTTTTTTCTGAGTTCTGTAAAGCCTTTATTTCTTGTTGCATCGCTGATCCATTCAAATAGGCTTCTCCTGCCGTTGTAGAGATTTCCTTTATTTCTTCTTCTATTTCCTCTAGTTTTGAGTGAACTGGGCGTAGTAAATCAGTCATTGATTCTTTGAAGAATTGTTGGATATCTGCTTTTAGTTCAGTTAGGTCTCCTTTGGAGATCGGGGCTTCTTCATTTTGAGCCAGGTCTGGCTCGGTCGCCATTTTATGTGCGCTTTCGTTTCTTGTGCCCGTGGCTCTTGTTGGTCTATCTGGATTAAAATAGGTAGTCATGGATTCTGAAATTTTGATTGATGAGCTATTTTTTGATCCTCCGGTTTTGCCCATTTTTTTTGCAGCCTAAAAACAGTTCAGTCAGTTGTTTTTTGTGGCTAGGAAGAGGGTAGGTTCGGGAGCTCTCTGGCTATGCGACTGCCATTAACGACATCGCTCCGCCCCCCCCCCCAGTCTTCTCTTCTAACTGTGTTTTTACCTCAGAATATTGGGATCCACAGCTGAGCATCCAGAGGGAGGCGGGTGCAAGTAGGCAGGTTATACCTCAGAACTCTGAACTACACAATTGACCAATCAGGGGAGGGGGAGGGCAAGGAGGCAGCAGCCTGCCAGGCACATAGAAAGTAATCGGGGGAACACATTTTGCCCCTTTTTTACCCCCTTAGGGGTCATGATTCTCAGAAATCTCTTCATGGGTGGGGGGCTGACATCATGGTAGGAATGCACTCCCCTTATTTTGGGTTTCTTGGTGCAGGAGTTTGGCCTGAGAATTCAATTTGTGGGGGAGGACATGCCCCCCCTCTTTTTATACAAAAATGCTTCTCATTTATGTTACATTTTAGAACTAGGACATAACTACATATTCAAAACACCATCCGAGTAATCAGATATTAAGTAAGTTCATATGATCCAATTTTCTAGAACCCACATTATGAGAAGTTAAATAACCTAATAAAGGAAACCAGTTTTCTACAAATTTGGGGTATATTTCCATTGTGGGTGGAAGTGTGGCTAAGGTGGGCCAGCAGCACCGCTAAGGTGATCCTGCTGGGGTGGCGTCCCTGATGGATTAAGGTACCCTGGTCCTGCTCCTATACCTGACAGAAACCTGCCTGTCTGGTGTTCGAGGGGGATTATGTTTAAAGGCATCTGAAAAGCTGGGCCAGCAGCAGGGCTAAGGCAATCCTGCTGAGAAAACCTCACTGGCAGCTGTAAGCATCCCACCTCCTCTCCTACTAGGTGTAGGAGGTGGGGGGGAGTTTGTTGGAAGCCATCAGAGAGGCTGGGCCAGCAGCATCGCTAAGGTGATCCTGCTGGGGCGGTGTCCCTGATGGATTAATGTACCCTGGTCCTGCTCCTACACTTCACAGACACCGGCCTGTCTGGTGTTGGGGGGGATTGTATTTAAAGGCATCAGGGAGGCTGGGTCAGCAGCAGGGCTAAGGCAATCCTGCTGAGCAGACCTCCCTGGTGGCTGTAAGCATCCCACCTCTTCTTCTACACCTGACTCCACTCAGACTCCACTGCCTGTCCAGTGTAGGAGGGGGAGGGGGAGGAGTATTAGAAGCCACTGTGGAGGTGGGGCTGGCAGGATTGCTAAGGTGTTACTGCTGGGGCAGGCTCCCTCATGGCCTTAAGCACCCTGCAACTGCTGCTGCACCTGACAGACAACCACCTGTTAGATGTAGGAGGTGGGGGGAGTGTGTTGGAAACCATCAGAGAGGCTGGGCCAGCAGCATTACTCTACCTCACAGGTGGTTGTTGGCCATACCTGATTTCCTCAACTGTCATTAGCTCTGTGCATTTTCCTGTCACTGTTTTTTTTTCCTACCTCAGCACACTGAGTTCTGGAGCTGACCAATCAGAGAGCGGGGGGGGGTGCAAGGAGACAGCAGCCTTGCAGCTGCATGGGAATCAATGGGGGGAGCACATTTTACCCCTTTTGACCCCCTTAGGGGTCGAATTTCTAAAAGTCCCTTCTTGGTGAGCATCTACATCATGGTAGGAGCACTCTCCCCAAATTTCGTGTTTATAGGTCCAGGGGGTTAGCCTGGGCGTTGATTTTATTTTTATTTGTTTATTTTTATTTTATTTATTTTTATCCCACCCATTCCGACCTAGGCTGGCTCAGGGTGGCTCACAACAAGATAAAAATTATCATAATAAATAAAACATAGTACATAAAAACTTTACTACAATTCTTAATAAATAATACATTACTTGACAAATAATACGATAGTATAAACAATATTAAAATCAGACAGTATTAAAGTGCTAGCAATTCCAGTGTTTACTTTAGTTCTGTTGGTCCGCTGAAATTGTGGGGGGGGGCCTGGGCCAGGCAATAGTCACTGGGACCTGTGGCTCACGGCTTCCACCATAGTTATCAGTTGTTACTAATGGCACTATCGATGGTTGTAGTTGTACTGGTGGTGGTGATGGTGGCGGCGGCGGCTCCAAAAGCCTGGTGGAAGAGCTCCGTTTTACAGGCCCTGCGGAACTGTAAAAGGTCCTGCAGGGCCCTGATCTCTGGGAGCTCATTCCACCAGAGTGGAACCACCACTGAAAAGGCCCTGGCCTTAGTTGTTGCCAACCTGGCCTCCTTGATACATGGGAGGACCAGATGGTTCTGGGTCCCTGAACGCAGTGCTCTCTGGGACATATATGGGGAAAGGTGGTCCTTCAGGTATGTCGGACCCTGGCCATAAAGGGCTTTAAAGGTAAGAACCAGCACCTTGAAGTGAATCCGGTATGCTATAGGCACTCAGTGCAACGCCTTTAGCCCAGGCTGGATGTGTTCTCCAATTGAGACTCCCATCACCAGCCTGGCCACGGCATTTTGCACCAGCTGCAGCTTCTGGATTTGTGACAAGCGCAGCCCCATGTAGAGAGCATTACAGTAATCCAGTCTCGAGGTTACCATCGCATGGATCACTGTTGCCAAGTTGCCACATTCGAGGAAGGGAGCCAATTGCCTTATCAGCCGAAGATGGTAAAACGAATGATACAAAATACTGCAATAGCATGCAAACAATTTCTATTAGTTATTGAAATCTATAAATCATGACAAATTGCAAGAGTACAAAATCCTCATAACAACAATATTTTTGTATTGTAAACAGATGGACGAAATTCTCCGGAGTTGATGTTTCATTTCGTTAGGGAACGTCTTCCAACATCAAACCACCTACTGAAAATTCATTCCTAAAATTATTTCCAGACAATACACCAGGGAACAAAGTCTGCACAATCCATTATTTCTACATACATAAAGAAGTGTCTTCACTGGATCAAGTACATTCCAATTGAATTCTCCGTTCCTATAATAAAATTTATAATCAAATAACTTCAGTCTTGCTTCATTGTTTCACTAATATATATAATCAATTTAATGTTTAGAATTCCTTACCACAGAAGAGTGTGTTATACATTCCTAGTATCCCTCAGGGCATAGTGTAAATAGCGGGCTGGTCAGCCTTAACAAGTGCTAACTACTACACTCCTTTTAAACCTGTTTCTTAAAGGTCCTCATGCTCCTCCTTACTAACCCCTTCAGCATAAAGTGAACATACAAAATGCAAATAAAGGAAACCTACACACAATGATATAAAAAATTACATAGTTAGTTCTACAGCACAATATATAACTCGCATGGAGCAAACTACCCCCCAAGACTTCCCCATTGAAAAGTATGTACTAATTCATTAAGACACGAGAATCACCCGGTTCTGAGTGCTCTCCCTAAGTTGTTTGCATGCTATTGCAGTATTTTGTATCATTCCTGCTATTTGTACTGCTACCCCATAATTGTTGTGTGAAGATGGTAAAAGGCCAACTTGGCAGTGGCTGAAACCTAGGACTTCATTGTTAAGGAGGCATCCAGGAGCACCCCCAAACTCCGAACCTCCGGTGCTGGCACCAATGGTGCCCCATCGAAAGTCGGGAACGGGATCCCTACCTCCCGACCACCGCGGCTTAGGCACAGGACCTCTGTCTTCGTCAGATTCAATTTCATCTGCCTCAGCCTAAGCCAACCAGCCACAGCTTGTAATGTCCATTCTAGAACTTCCTGTTTGGAGTCAGAGTGGCCGTCCAACAACAGATAAAGCTGGGTGTCATCCGCATACTGATGACAACTCAGTCCATACCACTGGGGAATCTGGGCAAGAGGGTGCATATAGATGTTAAAAAGCATTGGGGACAACCCCACCACTTGTGGCACTCCACATTCCAGTGGGTGCCTCTGGGACAGCTGATTTCCCCGCGCCACTCTTTGTCCCTGACCTTGGAGAAAGGAAACAAGCCACTGTAAAGCTGGTCCCTAAATCCCAGTGTCAGCGAGGCAGTGGATCAGTAGCTGCTGGTCGGCCGTGTCAAACGCGGCCAACAGGTCTAACAACAACAGCACTACCGATCCACCCCGATCCAGATGCCTTTGGAGGTCATCTGTGAGGGTGACCAGTGCCATTTTACAGTGAGGGGACTTTCTTTTATATATAGATGGAGAGAAAACTCAAATATTTAACAATTTAGTATACCCTTTCCATAGCAATAACTTTACTAAAATATACCTCTGAGATACGTTATTGTTGCTAAGTCTTACTATACTCGGTCCAAAGGGGAGGAATTGTCTCTGCTGTCAACTCTGTCTGTGTGAACCCTAGGCCTAGTTTCAAATGCTATGGCAAACCAGTGACTGGGCTGATCTACTTAAGGCTGTAGGTGATGTTTCATGGCCTGCCACCTCCAATGGAAACACCTTAAGGTAGTCTCCTGATGCTAGAGGTTCAGGAAAAATACATCACAAGGTTTTTTGGCCTTAAGATGCCTGAAATGCAGGTTAAAGCATCCAGTGTGATATTAAGGACTGGTTTCCTAAGCAGTAAATGTTAAGGACCCAAGCTGGGTCCCCCTGGGTTATTGCTCCTGGCTCCCTGCTTGGAACCCCTGAACAACTCCCAGACCTGTGGGTCTTCAAAGGTGGGTACACACAAGAAAACCAGACCTTGTAAAATTTATTAAATTCATAAAATAATTCACTATGCAGTAGGGTTGCCAGGTCCCTATCTTTTGCCAGCAGTGGGGGGGGGGAGAGAAGCTCCTCTCCTGGGATTTTCTGGCGTGCACACTATGCACACGCCACTATGACATCACCCAGAAGTGATGACATCGCACTAGGCACATTGCCAGGGGTATGCTCCAGGTGATGTCATTGTGCCGGGCACATTGGCCTGATCCAGGCACTTTGGGAGTGGGATTCTACCCACTGGCTGGATCTAGGCCAGTGGATCGGGGGCCCCTAAAGTGAGCAAATCCCCATCCCCTTGGGGGATCATGCAACCCTACTATGCAGAACAGTCTCTTTAGCTCAGCAACAAGAAAATAAAGAAGTTAACTTTTCCGATACATTAAATACCTTGGTATTAGATGGCAACTCTCTTGTAGCATAGAATCTAAGCCAGGGGTGTTGAACTCATTTGTTATGAGGGCTGGATCTGACATAAATGAGACGTTGGGCCAGGCCATGTGTCTCATAAAATGTAATGCCAGGTAGCGGAGATATAAATTTTATAAAGGACACAAACACAAAAGGGTTTTTTTTAACTTTAAAACATGCTTAAAACATTAGCACTCTTGCAATATTTTGTTTATTTAACAGTGCCTGATAATTGACACCTCTTGCTCTGAATTATTGCATCAAAATGTCTGTGCTGTTGCAATATTGAGTATGCTGTTCAGGTGTGTATTTGTAAGCTGCAAACCTATGATGACACAGCAGAAACAGAACTGGAAGAAGAAGAAGACAGCCAGTTCCACTGCGGGCCTGATAGAAGCCCTCTGGGGGCCTGATCCAGCCCCTGGGCCGCATGTTTGACACCCCTGATCTAAGCAGTAGCATAAAAAGCATTCTATACAATCTATACAGTCCATCATGATGAAACATACCTAAGCACAGTCACATGGTATTAGCATAACTCTCTCTGGCCTATACCCTTATCATAGCTTTCTTCCCTATGGCATCAGGTGGCATCTTGGATCCAATCCTTTCCAGAGGGTGTTAGCAATTGCTCCTAATTCCCCCCTCCCATCTGGTTGTAGAACTGAGCACAGGTTCTACATTCTTGAGTCTGGCCTTGAAAGAGGTAACAATAGTGGTTGCAGGAGGAACATTTAAATCACAAACACCTGCCAGCAGAATTAGACATTTTATTATTCATGTTCACCCTTGAGAGGAAATCTGGGTGCTTAGTCTCACAGTGAATGAACTGCTTAAGGCACTCCAGGCAGGGAGCAGTGTGATTTCCTGAATACTCTGGGAACATCTCAACAAAACTCTTTTGATCCTCCAGAGCCCATCACCCCTTTTGGCCATAAATAAAGGCTCAGGTTTTCAGGATAAATTTGAATCCCTTGAATTTCCTTCTACAAATTCAATCCCCAGATAATAAAGCCATAAATCCAGGAAGGCCCAGATCTATGTTAATAATGCCATCATCGCCCACACCTATCTCTTGTGTCTGGGTTGGTTTGTTCTAGGTTAGCCAAGTGGAAGAAATACAGTTTGGTGTGTAGAATAGTTTTAATTGAGTATTTATCAATAGGAATACAAACACACATTAGGACTGTGCAAAGGGAATAGTGTGTACTGTTTTCTATCTTGCTTTCCATTCTGATTTCTTGGTTTTTCATCTTTACCTCGGTTAGGGTAATATAGTTATTTGCTGATTAGGTGCTTGTTTCCCTTTCATTCTTCTTTATCTGAGATCTATTGTGCCCAACTGACAGTTGTACATAGAACAAACTTTAAAAAGGCTCCCATTTACCCCTGCACTCATGTTTTGGATTTTCACGTGTAGGGGATGTTCTGTCATGACAGGCCTGACACAGGGAATGATTTGGCTAGTAGCAGGGCCGTACATGATTGCATGCACCGCCATAAAAATAAAAGAAGATATTAGACGGCTGTGCAATGCAGCTTTAAATGTATCTTACAAATAAGATCTTGCCTTAAGAAAATCTATACATTAAAATTGTAATGTGCATAAGCAGTGTTGCTTCCCATAACAAGATCATTCCAGCAATTTCTGGTTATCTAGTAGCTGGATAATTAGTTATCCTAGCAGCATGGCTGTTGTCCAGAAGCCAAATCTTATGGATACCTAAACAAACAGCTGATTCCATAAAGGAATAGCCATCTAATTTGGGCTAGCAATAACCTGTCCAGAAACACATATAATAATGCATGGATGTAGTTATGTTTAACACCTGCAGATGGGTACTGGAGTTCTCCCAAAATTACGACTGATTTCCAACCTACAGAGATCAGCCCCCCTTTGAGGAAATGGCCGCTTTGGAATGTGAAGTCTATGGCATTATACTGTGCCCTCTCCAGGCTCCACCCCCCACATCTCTAGGAATTTCCCAGCCTGAAGTTGGCAAGTATAGTTGCAAAATATTTATACAGCAACTTTCTCAGAAAGATCTAAAGCAGTACAGAATTTAAAAAGTGGTGTAGAGAGCAATAAAACAATGGCAAGATAAAGTCAATAGAAACATTCAATAACAGCAATCTGAACAACCGCAGAGCACTCAAGGGCTCTCAAAAGCTTTCTTGAACAAGGCAGTTCTACAGCCCTTTCTGAACACAGTTAGGGAAGGGATATTCTGTTCTTCCAATAAAAGGCTGTTCTGCAGCTGCAGTGGAATGGGCTGATAGTGTACATGCCTCCCTGATCGACAGTACCACCCTAAAAGTTTTCAGGATGGACATAAATGGTACACAGATGACTCACTGAAGTCACACTTCTTCAGATATGTGGGGTCTACATCATGAAGGACTTTATGTATTAAAACCAGCACTTTAAATTGAACACTGTATGTACACATTTCAAACAGATGTACACATTTCAAAACAGGTATGAGTGAAGCAGTGTAGCCAGGGGTCTTTTTGTAGAAAAAGAGCTGCTGGAGCTCATTAGCATAACTCATTAGCATATGACACACACCCTGACATCACCGGAAGTGTGTCATAAGGCCACACCCCCTGACATCACTGGAAGTGTGTCAGAAGGCCATACCCCCTGACATCACCAGAAGTGTGTCAGAAGGCAACACCCACCACTCAGGCTCCACCCCAAAAATCTCCAAGGTATTCCCAACTCAGAGCTGGCATAAGAACATAAGAGAAGTTGTGTTGGATCAGTCAAGTGGCCCATCCAGTCCAACACTCTGTGTCACACATCAGCCAAAAATACCAGGTGCCCTCATGAGGTCCAGCAGAACACCAGAAGCCCTCCCACTGCCCCCCAAGCACCAAGAATACAGAGCATCACTTGCCCCACACTGAGAGTTCCTATCTATACCTTGTGGCTAAGAGCCACTGGTGGACTAGCAGCAGCACAGAAGGCCTGCCCTTAGCACTGCATCAGCCTACTATTGTAAGGTAAGCACAAATCTGGATGTCAGATATAAACTTTTTGGAATATGTTTTTGCTTAGGATAAGGATTCGAATCATTCTATTTTAACCAACTAGATATATATTCTCTCCTTTCAGTGTATCCTGTGTCTATTTTGAGGATCATTAAATGCCAGAAAAAATATTGCATGGGAAACATGTGATTCTATTTGACTTGCAGTAAATCAGTACACCCAATTATTGCAAAGAATACGTCATAATGGCTCAGATGCAGAGAATGCCATATGGATGCACAAAACCTGCTTATGTGTGCACTAGGGTTGCCCTCCCAGCTGCCAACCAGCAGCACTTGGGCGGGAGGATGGGGACATGGGGGGGGACCATCAACAGCTTCCCAGAGGAAGACAGAAGTGATGTCACACCTCTCTAGGAATCGCTGGAAGTTCATTTTGGCAATTTCAAGAGAGGTGTCATGTCACACCCAGTTTTCCCCTGGAAGTGACCTAGTACCATTGCCAGTGCTGATTTTAAAATATTATTTTCTTCTCCTAATGGAGCAGCAGTGGGAAGCAGGGGTGGCTTACAGAAGGTCTCCCACTACAGCAGGAGAACTGGCAACCCTGGTGTGCACGGAGGTCATTGACTGTTCCATGGCACCCATTATCTGTCTGTCCTTTGCTGTGGGCACAAGAGGCTGGCAGGGGGAGCTCTGGAGTGTACATAGAATACCTCTGTAGGCATTAGAATCCTGGTGTCTCCTGCGTGTACAATGTAACTTGAAACCCTTTTTAAAAAAAAAAGTTAAGCAAAAGCTCCAGTTTTATAAATGATAAAATCAGTCTCCTAAGTTGGGGGTAATAAACTACTAACTTGGAACAATGTTTTTGTATTTGGTGATGTGGGGGGGGGGGAAAGAGACAGTGCTTCTACCCTGAACTTGTTCCTTAGCTTCATTTTCCTCCCTTGTACCTTTGCCTCAGTTTTTCTTGCTAGGCAGAGATGGGGAGGGGGGAGATTTTTCCCGGCAGTGCGCGGCTTTGCGTGCCGCCAGGATGGGGCCTCTCTGCCTAGCAAGGCTGCTGGAGCAGCCCTCGCTAGGCAGCGGAGGGGAGATTTTTCCCGGCTTCACTCGCTGCCGGGATGGGGCCTCTCTGCCAAGCGAGGGCTGCTCCAGCAGCCTCGCTAGGCACAGGCATGGGGGGAATCTCTCCCCCCGTCTCTGCCTAGCGAGACTGCCGGAGCAGCCCTTGCTAGGCAGAGACGAGGAGGGGGGAGATTTTTCCCAGCCGTGCGCGGCTTCGTGCGATGCCAGGATGGGGCCTTTCTGCCTAGTGAGGCTGCTGGAGCAGCCCTTGCTAGACAAAGACGGGGTGGGGGAAGATGTGCGCGGCTTCGTGCACAGCCGGGATGGGGCATCTCTGCCTAGTGAGGGCTGCTCCAGCAGCCTCGCTAGGCAGAGACAGGGAGGGGGGAGATTTTTCGTGGTGGTGCGTGGCTTCACGCGCTGCCGGGATGGGGCCTTTCTGCCTAGTGAGGGCTGCTCCAGTGGCCTCGCTAAGCAGAGATGGGGGGAATCTCTCCCCCCCATCTCTGCCTAGCGAGGCTGGTCGAGCAGCCCTCGCTAGGCAGAGATGGGGGAGATTTTTCCCAGGGTGCGTGGCTTTGCGCACCGCTGGGAAGGTTTGGGATGGGGCCTGGAGGCCTAAAGGGGCAGTGAGGGGGGGTGGGGAGGAAGCCGACTTACCCTCCTGCTTCTTCCTCATTCTGCAACAGAATGATGTAGGAAGCAGAGGGTGGCCTGAAGAAGGGGGCGGGGCTTCGCTATGTGACCGCCCCCCCCGGAGCCTCTCTCCTGGAGTGACATACCGACGCGCTCCAGCCCGATCCGAGGCCTAACTGTGGCCATGTCTGTACTCTGGTGCTTTGTAGAATTAGTAAACCATGTGGATGGATACTGACATAATTCAGCTTCCTTGCAGCAGCTCACCATCAGAATAATGCATTAACCTGCCCTAAAAGTTGCCTACATGGAGCATTCATCCTGGGAAAGGGTCTACCATGCCTTTCCACTGTAGTGTTTTCTTTCTTAGGGAGCTGCAGAGATCAAGGGGCATGCTTAAAACAAGAGCTTATACTAAAGCTTTAGTATCTAAAAGGCCACAGGCAGTAGACTCTGGAGTTTCATTTAGAGCCATTACTGCCTAATGATGAGGTTAGGCTCTGAGCTTAGGCACCATATGGATACATGTAAAGCTTTAGGGAACAAATATATTGAAGCCATCTACTGACAGAAAATGGCAGTGTGGGCAAAGTGAGAAATAATGCCACTAAGACAAAGTTATCTGCCCACCCTGAGTTCATGGCCGAGGGACTAAGGATTTCTATCGTGGAAATGGAACAGTAGAGCTGGAGAGGTTTTTTTCTTTTTTGATATGAAAAGTATGCAGAAGGACGAGTGATTTCAGCCTAGCGTAATTTATTAGATCAAGAACAAGACAAGACAACCCTAGCCGGCTCGCAGGCCGGCTTATATCCCCGTAAATCCACCACCCAGAGCACACACCCACTTCCCAATAGGTCCTAACTAGTGGCCAAGAGTCCCATAGGCTCTCGGCCCAGAGCCTAGCCCTCTGGTTGGTGCGGGCTAGGATCCACATCATCCTTTGTTTATCGGAGTGAAGCTTGATGCTTGCTCTTGACCACGTGGTGCCCAAGCTGACCACGCTGTCAGAACTTGATACATTACACCCCTCCCCCCTTGGTCTGCAATGCACTCACAGATAAAATCTTTTAAAGAGCTGGTGCCTTTCGAGTGCGGGAGGAGCGGCAAAGCTCAGGAATGGTGGTTGGCACCTCCCATGACGTCCTTGGCGGAGGGCTGTCCGGAGGGGGCGCCGTGGTTTCTCTTGCCGGTGTTACCGGTGTCGCTGGAAGTGGGTCCTCGGGCATGCTCCCAGGAGGAGGTGGGAGAAGGGCTGAGGTATCTGGGGCTTCTGCAAGGTCCAAGTCCTCGGGTTCCAGAGGGAAGGTTCAGCGGCGTAACTGATTGATATGTCAATGCAGTATCTGTCCATCCTCACATGCAACTTCGTAAGTCCTCAGGCCCTTGACTCTCACTACTCGAACTGGAATCCAGGCTGGCGCCCGGATGTAGTTCCTTACATATACGTAATCCTCCAGGAAAAATCCCCTGGCCACCTCGAGGGACTCCATGGCCGGAGCTTCTACTGGTGCACGGTCTGGGTGCAGGCGGTCCAGTCCGGTCATCAGGCGACAGCCGAGAAGTAGCTCCACCGGACTGCACCCTGTAGTGGTGTGGGGCGTAGTTTGCTGGGCAAAAAGGAAAGCAGCCAGATTATAGTCCCAGTCCGAGAAGTCCAGGTGGCGGAGGGTGTCCTTCATTGTCCGGACCATGCGTTCAGCCTGGCCGTTGGTTGCGGGGTGAAATGGGGCAGAACAGACGTGGCGGATTCCGAAGTATCGTGTGAAGTCCTGGAACTCACTCGATGTGAACGCCATTCCGTTGTCCGTGACCAGCGTATCGGGGATCCCCTGGGCGCTGAATATCCGCCACATTGCTCGGATGGCCGCCTTTGATGAAGTGGAAGGTACTGGCACTACCTCCAGCCATTTACTGTAGGAATCTACGAGTATAAAGAAAAGCTGCCCCTGGAAGGGTCCAGCAAAGTCCAAGTGTAACCTGGACCAGGGGCGGTGAGAAGATTCCCAGGCCCTTTCCAGGGCTCGCGGTGGTTCTGGCTGGGATGCTTGGCATGGTTGGCACCTCTTAACCACGCCCTCTATGTCCTTGTCCAGCCCAGGCCACCAGACGTAGCTATGGGCCAAGGCTTTCATGCGCACCACCCCAGGGTGTGCATCGTGAAGGACAGTGAGGACCCGTTCCCGTAAGGGCTTAGGGATGACCACTCTGCTTCCCCACAGCACACAGCCTTTGTGGACGGACAGTCCATCCTTCCGGGAAGCAAAGGGAGTAAGGTCCGGATCCCCTTTGGCCACGGACCACCCCCTCACCACCCAGTCCAAGACCCGGCAGAGTACCTTGTCCTTGGAGGTGCAGCGAGCCACCTCCTTGACATGGACCGGTTGATCTGGGAGGGACTCCAGAAGGGTGATCTGGTGAGCGGGGGCTGGATCCAGGTCGCAGACTGGCAGCGGCAGGCGGCTCAGAGCGTCAGCATGGCCCATCATCTTCCCCGGGTGGTGAACGAGGGTGTAGGAGTACCCAGCCATGAAAATAGACCAACGGAGCACCCAGGGAGAAATCATCTGAGGTGTCTGGCGGTCAGGGGCCAGGAGGCCAAGCAGCGACTTGTGATCCATGAGGACCGTGAACGGGTGCCCATACAGATAGTGGTGAAATTTCTTCACCCCCGCTACAATAGCCAGCGCCTCTTTATCTATTTGCACATAGTTGCGCTCAGCCACAGAAAGTGTTCGTGAATAATAGGCAACTGGGATCTCACGGCCGTCCGGCAGCTGGTGGCCCAGGACCGCCCCGACCCCGTAAGGTGAAGCATCACAGGCCAGCACCACAGGGAGGGCCTCATTGAAATGCGCCAGAAACAAATTTGACACGAGCAGGTCCTTGACAGCTTGGAACGCTGCCGCCTGCAGTGGACCCCAGACCCAAGGCGCCGACTAGTGCAGGAGGCGGTGGAGCGGTTCTGCAACCGCAGCCTTGAGGGGCAAGAAGGAATGATAAATGTTCAGGAGCCCCAGAAAGGCCTGTATCTCCGACTTGGACTGTGGCGGCGGCGGGCCTAAAGTCCTAAATCCTGTGGCTATCATGCTGTGGTTCTTAGCGAAAACATCATATACCACCAAACTAAGGAGATATTAGGATTTAGTTAATTTGGTAGTATAAGCTTGCTTGCTGCTTGCAGTGAGTGGCTTCAGTTTAGGGCTCCATGTCTTTGAAGGTGAGTGTGCTCCAGTCACATCTGTACCCTTTTTTATGCCTGCCATTCTCACTCCAGTAGTGTATTCTCTGAAAGCCTCTCTGCCCCCAGTGCTTTGATTCTTGTGTTGTGCATTTGTCTTTGAATGTCAGTCTATTGCTTTCACCAGATTTAATGATAACCATTTCCTCCTTCATGTTATGGAACAAATTCTAAATATGTTTGCCAAGAATAGACTTAATGTGCCACCTTGTGGTGAAACAAGGAATTTTCTACAGTTCCTTCAGAGGTTGTAGGAAACACTAAAAAGTCACGTGTGATTTATTAATATCATTTAACTCTCCTTTAAAAAAACCTGTTCAGAACAATGTCTGCCTTATATAAAATAATGTTGGAGTTTTTCTTTTCCTTTCTGTGGGTTTCATCTGTTCATTTGGATGGGATGTTTATTCCCTTAAAAACGAAGAGGGCAGCCTAGCAAACCTTACTGAAATCCCTTCTTTGTTAAACAAATGTTTTGCCACTTTGCCACGTCCATATTTATCTCAGACTTAAGGCATTATATGGTGGAATTTCCAAACCATCTATTTTTTAAAAAACCGCATGTTTTTTTGTAAACATGGATCTGAGACCTCAAGCGGTTGCTCAAAAATAACATATTCTGGGACAAGGGTGTCATGGTGTGTGAGGAGACCTTCTTTCCTCACTTGAAAATCAAGCTCTGAATATAGCTTCAGTTAAAGTATTCATTCCTGTATATGATATCAGCCCTAGTTCCATCCTATTCTAACATACTTTCATCTTGAGAGAAGCTATATTCCTCAAACAGTGTC
Organism: Gekko japonicus; assembly: GCF_001447785.1. Taxonomy (NCBI): domain Eukaryota; kingdom Metazoa; phylum Chordata; class Lepidosauria; order Squamata; family Gekkonidae; genus Gekko; species Gekko japonicus. The sequence goes on along the minus strand of NW_015169241.1, from coordinate 26,381 downwards.
TCTTTCATGAAAACATTTATCTTTTCATATCAGTTTGTCTTTACTGTATCTTTGTCTGATCTCAGACTACATGTAAATCAACATGAGTTCTAACACAGTAAGCCAGACTCAAGTTTGCATGTAGATCTAGTTTGGCCTCTTCCTGGATAATTTTGAGCTCCTTGCTAGTTAGGAACACACATTTCAAAGAATAAAGAAGTTTACTCTGGAATTTTCCTTACTGCTTTGTGTGGTTAAGGTAGGGCTGAGAGGGAGCCCTAGGGGAGTTCAGAGAGCAGGGGAAAGGAGAGTTCTGAGGGAGAACACTGAAGCCTGAGAAGGCACTGAGGGAGCTGCAGCAGCCCCAAGAGCAGCAGTGGCAGCACAGGGAGCAAGTCAAGCCACAGCAGCAAAGACTGAGGGGAATGTCACATTACCCTTTTAAAACTTTTTTTTTTTGGTCAAAATACTTTTTATTTTCCATTCTTATCACATTTTACATCTTTATCAATTGGTTGAATATTCCCTTTTCCCTCCCTCCCCCGAAAGGCTTCCCGCAATGCATTTCCCTCATGTCCCATATAGATAAACTTAGGATAACATCAAGTACTTAATATTGTTCTAAGCATAGTAAATTTTGTCTCACGTCCCAGTTCTTTTCTAAATATATCTTAAAGTCCTTCCATTCTTCAAAAAATTCTTGGTCCTCTTTGTTGTTCGACTTTTTGGTTATTTTGTCCATCTCAGCCATGAACAGAACTTTTTGTATCCATTCTTCCAGATCTGGTATTTTGTCTTGCTTCCAATATTGAGCATATATCATTCTTGCCATTGTTATCAAATACCAGAACAGTGTCTTTTTTGTTACATTTAGTTCTTCCATTTTTAAACCTAAGAGCAGAATTTCAGGTGTTTTCTTAAAAGAACATTTTAGAATCTTTTGCATTTCACTGTGGACTTTTGTCCAAAAGTCCCTAGCTTTATCACATGTCCACCACATGTGATAAAATGAGCCCTCATGTTTTTTACATTTCCAACATTTGCTAGACATATTCTGGTTCATATTTGCTATTTTCTTAGGTGTCATGTACCATCTATACATCATTTTGTAACAGTTTCCTTTTATGTTAGTACATACAGATAGTTTCATTGAATTTTTCCACAAATATTTCCATGTTTCTATAGTTATCTCCTTATTCATATTAACTGCCCATTTTATCATCCTTTTAAAACTATTATTGTACCGTCATTGACTAAACTGGTACAGGGATGGCCATTTCACACAGCCTTTCCCTTCTGGTAAGGAGCTGTCTCTGAAGCGGTTTATCATTTCACACTGCACCTCTTTCTTTTCCCGCCATTCCCCCCGCCCCCGCACGCACCATCTCCCTGACAGGGTTGTGGTTTTTTTAACATTCTACTAGGAGTGCTATGGCACTGAATCAGGACTACAAATCAGTGCCATAGTGACCCCATTGAGATTCCTGGACTTCATTTAGATACACTGACATTCACTACTGCTGTCCCCTGGAAACAAGGAGCTCACTGGATACAGAATTCAAGTGTGGGGGTGGGGGGGAACTGGACAGTTTTGAAACCCAGGTAGCAGGCTATTTTGGTGCTTTTTAATTCATCAACGCCCAAACTAGTAAAGCCCCTCCTCCTCCTTCTTTTTCATGCTGTCCTGGTACATTTGTGGTTAGTGCTATTTTCAGTTATTTAATCTTTAAACAGACATGATAAATACAATTTCTGCCCCAAAATTACCTTTTAAAATCCATGCTGAGATGCAGTAGCGAACGTCAGTGTATTTAAATGGAGTCCAGGGATCTCAATGGGGTCCCTATGGCACTGATTTGTAGTCCAGCTGCAGCACCATAGCATTCCCAATAGAACATTAAAAAAAAGGACAATTGCGTGCAGTGAGAAAAAGGGGCGTGAAAAGAACTGTCATTGCAGGAAGCACTATGGGGGCATTTTACACAGCACCCCATAGAGCTTCAGAAGTGGCAGAAGGATTTAAATACCAGTTGGAAGCAGTTTGTAGTAAAAATGCTTCAGCCACGCTTCCTGAACGGGACAGAAGCGTTTCTGTATGAAAGGGTAAATATATTCCATCAGGGAATCATTGCTAAAATGATTTTGTCTGAAATGACAGACAGAAATTGTTAGTGAACAGTTCCTGAAATGGAATATATAGGTTGTCTGAAATTCATCCCAGTGTGAGAGACTTGCAGAAGGCACCAGAGAGACTGTAAAGGACTCTTGCAAGTGGGTAATACAGGAGCAACTTGACTAACTGCTCATGCTCTGTGACCTGTTGTTCTCTAGACCCATTTTCTAAACCTATTAATAGAAATAAAATAATATGTTAAAGTGAAAATGACATGGATTATATACATACAGCCCCAGCTGCTGATCAAACACAAAGCTGGGTAGTGGCAATGAGCTGTGGAGCCTCCCTGTGCAGGCTGAACAATCAGCAGGGTAATAAACAAAATTTCCTGAAAAGAAAGAACAAAGCAGTTCAGTTTTGTTCATTTGTTTAACCATTTGTCACCAAGTGTAATACTCAGCGCCAGGGGTCATTTCGAGGGGGAACAAGCTGGAACGGCATTCCAGGAGTTGGTGCCAGTGCCTTTCTGTACCCGGGCCCCCTCTCCTTTTCCTCGAAGAAGTGTATTTGTGGTGGGTTGCAGCAGCACCAGAGGGGGAAGCCTCCCTGGGCCTGGACTCAGTGGCTGGTGCTGGAGAAGGTGCCAGCTGTGGCAGCCCTCTCTCCCTTGCCGCACTGCTGCCCAGCCGCTGGTGGCAGCTGTGAGTTGGGCTTGCTGAAGTGGCTCAGCTGCCCATGAGCATTGTGGTCAGGTGAGGGTCTGCCCAACTTGGGCTTCCAGGGCCGAGAAGTGCCACTCAGTGGACTGCTGAGCATGTGGCCCTCCCCCACCCCCTTCTGGAGCTCCAGTTCAAAACCAGCTGCCTCGCCCTGCGTGCCAGCCAGGTATCCCCAGGGTGGCCTTTTCCTGCCAGTCCAACTCTCCCAGACCAATGCCAAGGGGGAGCCCCCACTCCACTCGTGGATTGCTGGGGGGGAGCAGGGGAGCAATGGGGTGGGAGGTGGGCTCAAGCCTCTCCCTCTGGGAGGGAGGCCTGGGCTCAGCCTGGAGTTGCTGCCTTTCTTCCTGCCAAAGCAACTGCACGCCTCGCTGGTGGCGTGATTCCTCTACATTGGTCCCAGACAAGTCAGCAGCATCGACCTCCTGTGAAAGCAAGGCGGGGCTGGTGTTCAATGCCGTGAGTACAGAAGAGGAGGAGAAGGGGCATGGGGGGGGGGGAGGCAGGGGCATTTCCCACGCTGGTCCTTCCAGGCTGCTCCACTTCTCTGAATTATGTGCCGGGTAATTGCAGTTCAGAACAAAACTGCAAGAGGAAGTGGAGGGCCTTGCGCGTGCTCTCTGTGAAAAACTCTAGGTTGCTGTTTCAGTGCTGTGCACAAACCTTAAACCACAATAATCCTTCCAGCCTGACAAGTATGCGAAGCCAGAGACGGAAAGAGAGATGAGCAGATGATACAGAAATGCATGCTTTTGGGTCCGTCCCCCCCCCGGCCGTATAAGCCTATTTTCTTACCAAATGTGCTTTGTTTCATGTGACGGAAGCATTCATTTCAGATTTGCACTTATTCTCTGGTATGGTATTTAGGACCATTTTTTAAAGGTATGTCTAAACACATGACTGGTTTCAAAGGAAGTTAAGCAAGGGCTTGTCTCTGCCACTGAAATTAATGGGATTTAAAGGTGCTTGATGGTAGGAGAAAGTGCCGTCAAGTTGCAGCCAACCTGTGGTGACCCCTCATGGGGTTTCTAAGGCAAGAGATGTTCAGAGGTGGCTTGCCAATGCCTGCCTTTGTGTAGTGACCCTGGACTTCTGCAGTGGTCTCCCACCCAAGTACTAACCAAGGCTGACCCTACTTGGCTTCTGAGATCTGACAAGGTCAGGCCAGCCCAGTCTCTGTATTCCAGGGAAGGATCATGGGAACAGCTGATGGACTTTGCTCTGTCCCAGCAGGAGTGCTTCAGTGCTCTCATCAAGAAGTACCACTGCATCAGATGGAGCTTAACTCTGAGCAAACATGCTTATAATCAGGAAATCTGATCCACCTGTGTCTGTTTTGCTCGATAGCTTACTAGGATGGAGGAAAAGGGAAGAACCATTCCCTCCTTGAGAGAGTGGATAGCGGCAGGCTGACTATTCACGAACTAGGTGCTTAGAAATTCTGAAATAACGGGTTAAATTGTTTCTTGAGAATTCTTAAATATTTAGGAAAATATTAAGTTTGCAAATTAAAAGACCCCCTCCTCACATGCTGATGAGGGAACACAGTCATTGCCCTGACATGTGGGGTGCAGCTGAGAGGGGAGGTTGCTCTGCTCAAGCACCTATGAATTTATACCTTGATTGGGGAGATCTGGGGAGGGATTTCTCAAACATTTATGCTTTGTGCTTTTGAAGCAGTTTTTCTCCAGGTAGGCTCGCCAGCTCTGAGTTGGGAAATACCCGGAGATTTTTGGTGTGGAGCCTGAGTGGTGGTTGATGTCAGGTGATGTCAGGGGGTGTGGTATATGCAAATAAGTTATGCTGATGAGTTATGCTAATGAGCTCCTGCACCTCTTTTTCTACGAAATGACCTCTGCTCAGCGCAAATGACAGTGGACTTAAATAGCCCCTAAAATAATTTTGCACACAGAAACAAGGACCAGTCCATTTTAACTATTGCTCTGAAATGGTTGCATGAACACAACCGGTTCAACAACTGGTGCAACTTTTGTTATCATTGCTTTATATTAACTCTTATTCTCAAATAGAACTGGGAGTATAAACCTCTGTGTGAATCCTAGGATCCCAGAATCCTCAAATCAATAATGATGATGATGATGATGATGATGATGATGATGATGATGATGATGATGATGATGATGATGATAAACTGGATTGTCCCAAATGGCATTTCTGAGCACAGTGTCCCATCTCCCACTCATCTTTGTAATAGCTATGGAAGCTTTTCCTGATTCAGTGCAACCCTGACCTGGATAGTGCAGGCTAGCCGAATTTCATCAGATCTCAGAAACTAAGCAGGGTTGGCCCTGGTTAGTGTTTGGATGGGAGACCACCAAGGAAGTCCAGGATCACAATGCAGAGGCAAGCAAAGGTAAGCCACCTCTTGTCTTGCAAACTCTACAGGATCACCGTAAGTTGGATGCAACTTGTCAGCAAATAAATAAGCACAAATGCTATTTTTGGAAAATAATAAAAGTGTACCTAATGGGTACTTAAAAAAAAGATATATCAGTGATGATGAAAGATCAAATTATCTTTCTATAGAGGAGAGAATTGCAAATGTAGAATCTGAGAGCTCTTGGATGCCTATATTTACAAAGAGCAGCAGCTGTGAAAGACACAACAGTCATAAATCCATATATCAAGAAGGGGAAATCTGTTCCTTAAACAAAAATAAAACATTTGGTGTGTGCAGAGTTAACCCTGTTCCTTCCCATCCTCATTTCTTGAAGCATATTTAGCTTCAAGCTAAACATATTTTATTTATTTGAAATTGCTTCTCCTTTTCTCCAGTTGAGCAGAGCCCAAGGTGGCTTATGACTTAAGTCACACCCAATGGTACAATGCAATAGAAGCAACAGTAAACACACACATATTTATACACATACACTCACGGAATATGGTATATTGTGGAAATATATACACTGAGCTCTAGAAAGAGGCTCTTGGAGAGTGCCAAGGCCTTAGGCACTCAGCGTCAATGTGCTGTGGTGACCTCAGCAGGGTATAATGACACAGAGTCCACCATTTTCTCCAGAGGAACTGATCTCTGCTACCTGAAGAGCAGTTGTAATTTTGAGTGATCTCCAGCCCTAACCTGGGGATTGGCAACAATTATTGAGATATATGTCTAGGTAATAAAGGTAGCAAGCAGTTACTAGATCAGTTTGATCTGTTTGACAGTCCTAGCTGTAATGCTAGTGATTAAGTGATTACAGCCAGGTGTTATACTAGCAGGTGTTCTCTATCAGGCATTGTTAGAGTAGGTAATTAATTCACCTTGTTAGTGATTGACTGGGTTTCGTATATTAGCTATCAGCTTGATAAGCTAGGTGGGGACTTAGTCTTGCAAGCTAAGGCATGGTATGCTGTATGATAGCCTGTATATTTCTGTGTATATATTCACCATTATATCTATATAAACTTTCTATGCACCTTCATCACCAGTCGGTCTCCAGCTTTTTATTTACTACACCCAATAACAATTGTTACCCAGGAGGAAATGGCTGGTTTGGAGGGTGAAGTCTATGGCATTGTACCTGTCTGAGGTCCCACCCCTTCTCAAACCTCACCCCCTATAGGCTCCACCCCTCAAATCTCCAGGAATTTCCCAACCTGGAGTTGGCAACCCTATCTCCTTCCCAGCCAAGCATCAACCTGCAATTATCTGCCCCTCTGATTTCAGCTTTCCATCTCCTCCCCCCCTCCCTCCTGGAGATCAGTTGTAATTCTGAGTGATTTCCACCTGTCTCCTGAGATTGGCAACCGTGATTCCCCAGAAGGGAATGGCTGGTTGGGAGGATAGAATTTATGGCATTATACCTGTCTGAGGTCCCATCCCTCCTCAAACCACACCCTCTCCAGGTTACATCCCCCCAAAACCAGGAATTTCCCACCTGGAGTTGGCAACCCTATCTCCTTCCTAGCCAATTATCAACCTACCTCCTCACTCTTCAGCTTTCCATTTCCCCACACACACCTGCAGCCTCTTCCGTGCTCTCAAGCCCTGACTGCCACAGAGTCCACCATTTTGTCCAGGGGAACTGATCTCTGCCATCTGGAGAGCAGTTGTAATTTTGAGTGATCTCCACCCCTCACCTGGAGATTGGCAACAATTGTTTCTCAGGAGGAAAAGTAGGCTTTCTCTGCAATGGGGACCAAAGCAGCTTACATCATTCTTCTCTCCTGCTTTTGACTTACACAACAATCCTGTGAGGTAGGTTAGGCTGAAAGTCTGTGACTGGTCTGAAAGCATCCACTCAGCTTCTACAGCAAGAACCTGGATCTAGCAGACCCTGCTCTGAATCACTGTCTGCTACACCTAGGGCACCCAACCTGAAGATCACAAGGTACTACAACTGAACTCCAGACAACAGATCTCCTCCCCCCCCGGGAGAAAATAACTGCTTTGAAAGGTTTTAGGGCATTCTGTTCAGCTGAGGCCTCTCCCCTCCCTAAACCTCCAGGAATCTCCCTACCTGGAGCTGACAACCCTAGTCAGGACTGGCCCCAATGAGTTCCTCACAAAGACTTGCAAAGGATTTCCTTCCTTTGTCTGAACCAAGCTTGGTTGCCTACCATGGCGAAATGGGCTCCAGTTTACAACTCAGCTGTTTGCTTCCCATCCTCATCCCGTGGGCGTATCTCACTCCTTAAATTCGCTGTAACCACTCATGGAATCATCACTGCCTTTTTAGAGGGACAGTGAGACCCTTCTGGCTGAATCTCCCTATTTGGAGATGGAATCCCCAATGTTTGGGGGATCCCTGGAAAGTTGACAAACCAAGGGTCTGGCCTTTCCTTGCTTCCCTGGGCTACCCCCTCCCTTTGGTATTGTGCAGAGTGGGGGAAACTATGTGGTCAGAGGACAACACAGATTATTAGCCCAAATTAAAGAATTTATTTAACTATTTACACAGTGGGAAATTCCTGGAGATTTGAGGGATGGAACCTGGAGAGGGTGAGGACTGTGAAAGGTTAATTCTTCACAGAGCCAGAAAGCCTTGAGTGATAGGCTGCTCCAAGCAATCTGATTGGTTAGCATTAGCTGAGCAGATAAAGTCTTGAGAGAGCTGCATGCCGAAGAGAGAGTCAATCAGATTTCTGCCCTGACTGAGTTGAGTCTGGTTTCAGCCTTAGCTGAGAAGTCAAGTGCTGACAGTTTCAGAATTCAGCCCTGAATCAAAGCAATTTAACACAGGCAGGAGAACTGGAGGAAAGTTGGCAAGGAAGTTTGGGAAGCAGACAAAGACTCCTGTTCAGGCCAAAGAAAGGGGATAGGCCATCTAGGGAGAGGAGAATTTCCCTACCCAGTCAAACAGTCAGTTAGCTCTGAAGAGTACAGAGTCATTGTCATGCCTGGGGGTGTCCCCTGACTGTGGAGGGGTGCCTGCCATGTTTGCTGAAGGCTGTTGAGAGAAGTCAGAGCCTCGGATATGGAGGGATGGGGGAGTTACGTCCCTCCACTCCATCCGCACCTCGGGGTCGACAGCCGTACCTACCCTGTTTTCCCGAAAATAAGACCTACCCCAAAAATAAGCCCTAGCAGGATTTCTGTGCATTTGTGTGATAAGCCCTAGTGTGTCTTCTTGAGAAAAAATAAATATAAGACAGTGTCTTATTTTCGGGGAAACACGGTAGTTCTCGCTCACCGACAGAGGCAGTCGTCTCCAAAATCCTCCCTTGCTCTCTGGGCTTCTCTCCTTTTATCCCCCTCTACTCTTGAGGTAATCCCTCCCCTTTCCTAGTTCCTGATAGGGCTCTTTCTCTGTCCCTCCAGCCCTATTGGGTGTCATCCGCTCACTCCCGCCCCCTGCACGTTCTGCCTGATCTTGCCCTGAGTTGGCGAGCACAAGGGAGTGGCTGCTTCCAGGAAGCCCGGGGTACCCGCTGCCGCCGTGTGCAGCGTCTCTGCTCCCATTCTCCCTGGTAAGCCTCGTCTCCTCCCGTCGCCTCTCACATGAGCCCATCCCTCTCCTCCTGGCCCCGGTCTCTGAGACTGAGAAGGGGGGAGAGATCCTTCCTATGCCTCTCGGCTGCCTGCCTGCTCTCAGGTCCCACTGCTGATTGCCGCGCCCCTCTGTATCCCTGGAAATTCTCTCCGAGGGAGCCATGCCCTCCGGGGCACGCCGAAGTTCTGGTGCAGCGGCCAGAAGGGCCACGGAGGAGCCCGCAGCGGGACAGTCAATTAAAAAGTCAAGAGAAATGCTGGTGTTTCAAGAGAAGGGGTTTGGGAACTGGAAAGAGTGTACCAGCCTTCTAGAAACCAAAAGAGTTACAAAATTCTCAGTATACTGAAGTGTTTGGGGAAAACACTGGAACAAAACCCTCCAAATATAAAATTTTCAGTCACTGTGAAAAGCTTAAGAAACTCTCATTAACCTGAAACATAAGAACTAAAGTCTGTGTGTCTACTGATTTCACCTCAGAGTTATCTATATTGAATTACCTCAGAAATTTTACCCATGATTCACCTGACCTTTCCCCTATATGTTGAATAAAATATTTTGTTAATTTGGAATAAAATATTTTGAGTGTCATATTCAGTGGTTTAAGTTCCTGAGCTGAACAGACAGCCAAAATATCATACTGACATAGGGTGGGACAGCCAGAATTCTTCAGGAAAGAAGAAAACAGACAACTTGGGCAGCTGAGTCACAAAAGGGAAAGAAAAAAAGAGGGAAAAATCTTACTTCTGAGGGAGGGAAGTGGACAGGGGCATCATATCCTCCTCTTGAGGCTCCCAGGAATGGAAGTGAAAAGATAACTTGGATGATAGTTCACATCTCCTTATGTATTCTCTTCAAGTGATAATGGATATGGAGATACTTAGACCTATTTGGTAAAATTTGGGATGGTGGATGCATTCAGTAAGAGTTCTCTAGAATTTGGGTCCACTTGAGGAGGAGAGGGACTTGCAACAGGAAATCTGTTCCCCATTGATACTGGTGGAAATGACTATTGGATTAGTTTTCTAACACTTTAATTACATTGTTAAAGAAATCAGTTGAATTTTTAATGATAGAAGAACCCGATCTGACTCCTCTGTTTTTAAGTTTGCAGATCATTTTAGATTCAGATCTAACCAGACCAGTTTAAATTTTCATGTTTGCTTTCAATACATAGCAGTATATGCTGTTTTAGATTTATCAACAGACTACTATACTATATGATGTGAATCTGTATGAAACTATCTGCATATTGAAATCATCCTCAGAAGTACTCACATTTCTTGAGGGTCTGGTTGGCAATCATCAGCAGAGGCCCCAAAACTGAGGACTTTCTTCTCCGGTGAAATGTGTCTTTTCTCTTCTCTGATCACACCTTGTTGCAGGCTTCAAACTCCTTTTGAGGACCCGTTGGTGGTCTGTGGTTAGTGGTATGGATTATGTACATGTCCACTGCTTCTGTATTATCTGTTTGCTCATATCTGGTTGCTTAAATTATTTCTGCTATATTCTCTTGATGCTCTTTTTTTCATTTGAGATTGTCAGATTTTACTTGTACATTATTCCTTAGCAGCCTTAGTTGAGGCAATAGGTAAAGTTCTCAATAGTTACTGCAGTTACTGTTATTAAGTATACTAATATTACTATTACATTGAACCCTGGGTAGGTCATGAGAACTGACCTCTGTAGTCTGCAGTTGAGCTATACTTAGGATAGATCCCCAGGTCCCACCCAAAGGCTGGCATCCCTAGCTAGCTTGCTTCCCTTCACATCAGGATGTGACCTAACCAGGACAGTGCTCATACAATTTTTGCCTGCTCATTTTCAAACTTCACCATGCAATCATAGCCTTAGGCATGTTAGGCATAGCTTTAGGCATAGGCAGCAGCATTTCCTTGTTTACTCATTTAGATTCAGAAAAGGGAAGTGGTGAAGCTGACTAACTAGCTGACAAGCTTTCTGAGAAACAAGAGAAACCGTTTGGTTCACGGAGGAAGCCGTTGCCTTCTTAAGTACATTTTCAGCGCAGTTCTGAAGAAAGCCAAAAATCTGAGAATTCAAGGAACTGGATTTACTGGATTTCCCCCTGTCTTGGTCCTACATCTGGCTCCCTAGCAATATTGGTGTATATATGTCTGCAAGTAGTTAGCCAAGAACAGCAATGGACTCACGACAACTTCCCTACCGGTCAGAAGTGGGCAGCTGGACTCCAGATAACCTGGCAGACTACTTCAAGAGGGTAAGTTGCATTTCATTTCAACCTTTGCATCTTTACACTACAACTACAAGTAATATTTGTATCATAACTTTAGAAAAGTCTCCGGGAAGCCATTTTGAAGTCTTTATACCCTTCTGAAAGTGGGACAGGACTTGCTAGACATACTTCCAAATTCACTAGCCTGAAAGGACATTTTTTGTTGTTGAGTGGTTTGCTGCAACCTTACACCTCAACCCATCTCTGTTTCATCTAGTCACTGTCAGCCCCTCATCTCACTCCATCCCTGCTTTGCCTACCTCATGCAGATTGTAAACCTTCTGGAAATAACCTAGCATTGGAGCTGAATCAACACTTTAAGTAACAGAATTAGTGAACCAGGCAACACTGTATCTGATGAAGGGAGCTCTGACGCTCGAAAGCTTATAGCCTGAAAAGCTTGTTGGTTTCTAAGGAGCTACTGATCTCAGGCAACATTTAGGATTTTATACATGACCTTCTAGGGGAAGGTGGGAAGACTGACTTAAAAAGCATGGTCTCATCCATTGCTATGACTAAATACTGGGGATGATATATACGATAGATCTCCAGCACTGGTTCAAGAAGGTATAGTAAATGAGGAGCAGCTGTTCAGAATGAGATAAAGATCCAGGAAGACACAGAAGCTGCCTCTATGTAGCCTGGCCTGTCTCGCTGACTTTTCTGCATCACGTATATTTCTCTACCACCTAGAAAACTCTTTGCACTCTTAGGCATCATAAATGTGTTTATTTATTTTCATTCACATATAATTCCAGAATGTTCAAAGTTCAGAATTCATTTATCTATATACAAATAGATACAGTCTCTGTTATTTTCACTCTGGTTGGTAATAGTTCTGGTTGATACCAGCTATAAATAGTCTTACCCTGAACTGAATATCCCAGGTTAGCTAATTCTTGTCAGATCTTGGAAGCCAAGCAGGATCAGCCCTGGGTAGTATTTGGATGGGAGACCACCAAGAAAGTCCAGGCAATGGCAAACCACCTCTGAATGTCTTTTGCCTTGAAAACCCCACAGAGTCACCATCAGCCAGCTCTGACAACAGCAAAAAAAAAGGAAAAGAAAAGAAAAGAAAAGAAAAGAAGAAGCTATGAATGGTGTTCCTCCCCACCCATCCTAGACTTCTTAGTTTGGTTTGTCCCTGAAGATTCATGAATCTATCTGGTTTCCTGAATGCTCTGGGAAATTATGGAAATCTTAGGGGTGATTCTGTCATGTCTCTAGTTTTGGCTTAGAATGCCAGGTAAACTGTGATGACCAACAGGATTGTTTCCTAGTTTCCTCTCCTATGCACTGTAGAACACCTGACACCTGCTATGGCTGAACTGAACTGGACAGGAAGATGTCTTGAGTGATGGAAGAAAGCTCCTGATGAATAAGACAGAAGGCTACATAGAGCCCATTTGAACGCCTATGTAGTGACAAATGGTGGCTGTGAAGAAATCATTATTCTCTGCCACTATTGCACCTGCAGCATCTCCTCTAGTGGAGCTTTGTTCAAGCACTCATAACACAGAGAGTTGCCCAAGGTGGTGAATTGTTGTTCTGCTGTGGGACTTTTGTGAGATTTTCTGCAGGGGAAAAAAACTTTCTGTGATCTGTTCCAACTTGGACTCTAGTTTAAATGTAAATTGGGGTATGGGAACATTTAAAACACCTGTATACCATTGTTTTATGGATCATGCAATTCCTATTTCTGTGACTGCAGTAGAGAAGAACCCATGGATTGGAAATGTCACAACTTGTGAAGTTTGCCTGTATCTAGCTTGGATAGTTAAATCAATCAGGGGACAAATATATGGGAGGGTTATAATATCATCTTCGGTTCATGGTCAGTTTCCAAGGGGCTTCAAAGAGGCTATTATAAGACCATTGCTAAAGAAGCCAACCCTTAACAGGGACAATATGGCATACTGTAAACATGTGTTAAGCCTGTCATTCTTGTACAAGTAAATCGATCACTTTATGGCACAGCAACTTCAGGCTAACCTAAATGACCCTTCTTCGGCTTCCAGCCTGGTCACATCACAGTGATTCACTGATGGATGATATATGGTGTCAAATGAATAAGGGAAATGTTTCCTTGATTGATCTGACTACCACTTTTGATATGTTAGACCCTGTCATTTTGTTGAGCCGCTTCAAGGAGAGTTTTGTTGTGACTGGTGCTGCCCTCCTGCTAGTTCAGCCTTTCCTAATGAAGGGATGGAAAAGAGTTCTCTTTGGTAAAGATTGTGGGAATTTTCCTGTGAGGTCCTGCAAAGTTTGGTATGATCACCCATGGTCTTTAGTATATGAAACAACTGAGAGAAATACTTGGAATTCTGGAGTCAGTTATATATTTCCTTGTCTGATCATCCATGCCCAGTGGTCTCAAAGCCAGTGCCTGGTGACTAGGGTTAGGCGACCAGATGCAGAGCTTTTCCTGTGGTAGCACCTCACATTAGGAATGCCTTCTCCCATGAGGCTTGCCTGGTGTCTACCTTACTTTCTTTTAGGCACAAAGCTAAAACATTCATTTTTAACCAGGCTTTTAGCTAAGGGATTTTGTCTTTTAAAAGTGTTGTGATCTACTTCTGGTCCTAGGATAGTTTTATTTACATTATTTCAGGCTGCTCAGTGAGTATTTTGGGCTGCTGTTATGCCCTGGCTGTTTTAATGGCAGTGGCCTGTTTTTTATGGTTGTCTTTTAAGCATAAGGCAGCTTCATGTGTTCATGTGCTTTAGTGGTAGAGAAAACACCTACTGTAAGAATGACTGACTAGTAATCTTCCCCGAAGGAGGTATCACTTTCTCTCAGCATGATTTTAATAGCCTGGATGGACAAAGATCTAGTTTGCAAGAAGTACACTTTACAACCCAAAGTACTCTGCTGGTATCAGTCTGGGAGACCAACTGGAAAGTATCCATAGAACTTTGACAAGAGGTTGCCACCAATATGCCTAGACAGGATCTACCTTCTGACTGGCATCTAAATCAGACTGGATGAGAAAGACTTTATCGGGGGGGGGCTAAGGTATATTAGCAATATCCCCAACCTGTCCCTGGAACCTGATACAAAGTACATAAATTCAGAAGTGGACCTTGTCCACACTAGAAACATGTAGAAGAAACAGTATAGCCACCCCTCTTCCTCATCCCATAGTGCAGGGTTGATGAAGAACAGAATACTCAGACGGGAATAATTAACATAAGTGATTTTACAGGCATTTGTATCCTCCAGTATTTTGATCACATCTGCCATTTCAGTATGATGCTAGATAAAAGGCTAACTGCATGACTATGAGCAAGTCCACTCACTGGATCATTGGGATGATAAAATAAGATAACTGTGTCTAATTTCAATGCGTCTTCAGATAAGTTCCATAGCAGCAATTTGCATTGTCATGTCTGTGTGGGCAGTTGTCCTCCGTACCATAACAGTGCAAAAATATGTAATAAATAAACTCATATAATTATAAAGGTTATATGAATTTCTTTATTTATTACATATTTTTGCATGGTTTAACCTTAAGTTAACTGTTCATAGCTCCATACCATAACAACATATTAAGATTGCGGTAAGCCATTGTATAACTTCAGAAGTGGTACATTGTATTGGACTCTGACCTTAGAACACTGAAGTCTTTGGGTCATCTCACTCAGTCCTACATTATCCCCAAGAAATAATCAAAGATAAAAGGGGGACAGGAAGAAAATTTGCTGACACAGCATCTTAAACATTCTCTGAATTTAATCATTAGACCATTTGCAAAATCAAATAATTTGTACCGGTGTTGAAATCAATTATTCCTTAACCTTTTTTTCTACACATTCCCTATGGTCTACCTGGTGTCCTTTCATAAGGATTATGCTCAGGCCTATGCATGTACTGAGATTGTTTATTATATGCCATTACAATAAATCTATATATATAAAAGAAAGTCCCCTCACCATAAAATCAATGCCCAGGCCAAACCGCTGGACCTAGAGACACCAAATTCGGGGAGAGCACTCCTACCATGGCATAGGTGCTCACTAAGAAGGGATTTTTAGAAATTTGACCCCTAAATGGGTCAAAAGGGGTAAAATGTGCTCTTCTCATTGATTCCTATGTGGCTGCCAGGCAGCTGCCTCCCTGCACCCCCCACTCTCTGACTGGTCAGCTGCAGAGCTCAGTGTTCTGAGGTTAAAAAAAACACACACACACCCAGTTACAGGGGACTGCAGAGAGCTAATGACAGCTGAGGAAATCAGGAGTGGCCAACCGCCTGTGAGGTGAAGCAAAGCTGCTGGCCCAGCCTCTCTGATGGCTTCCAACACACTCCCCACCACCACCTACACCTAACAGGCGGTTGTCTGTCAGGTGCAGCAGCGGTTGCAGGGTGTTTAAACCCACGAGGGAGGCTGCCCCAGCAGTAACGCCTTAGTGATCCTGCCAGCCCCACCTCCACAGTGGCTTCTAATACTCCTGCCCCCTTCCCCTCTTACACTGGACAGGCAGCTGCCTGTCAGGTATAGGAGAGGAGGTGGGAATCTTACAGCCACCGGGGAGGTTTGCTCAGCAGGATTGCCTTAGCCCTGCTGCTGGCCCAGCCTCCCTGATGCCTTTAAACATAATCCCCCCCAACACGACAACAGCAAAAAAAAAAAAGGAAAAGGAAAAGAAAAGAAAAGAAGAAGCTATGAATGGTGTTCCTCCCCACCCATCCTAGACTTCTTAGTTTGGTTTGTCCCTGAAGATTCATGAATCTATCTGGTTTCCTGAATGCTCTGGGAAATTATGGAAATCTTAGGGGTGATTCTGTCATGTCTCTAGTTTTGGCTTAGAATGCCAGGTAAACTGTGATGACCAACAGGATTGTTTCCTAGTTTCCTCTCCTATGCACTGTAGAACACCTGCCACCTGCTATGGCTGAACTGAACTGGACAGGAAGATGTCTTGAGTGATGGAAGAAAGCTCCTGATGAATAAGACAGAAGGCTACATAGAGCCCATTTGAACGCCTATGTAGTGACAAATGGTGGCTGTGAAGAAATCATTATTCTCTGCCACTATTGCACCTGCAGCATCTCCTCTAGTGGAGCTTTGTTCAAGCACTCATAACACAGAGAGTTGCCCAAGGTGGTGAATTGTTGTTCTGCTGTGGGACTTTTGTGAGATTTTCTGCAGGGGAAAAAAACTTTCTGTGATCTGTTCCAATTGTTTTCCATGTGCCTGGCAGGCTGCTGTCCCCTCCCCCCCATTGGTCAACTGTGCAGCTCAGAGTTCTGAGGTAAAACTTCAGGAGCTGACTTAACAGACAACTGCTTCTTAAATGTTGCCTGCTCCAGAGTGAGCTCTGGAGCACTTGTCATAAATCATATACATCAATAACATAACCTCCAAACAAGTCATAATATCATTCCAAATACTGCCTACATCTTTTTATCTTTGAAAAGCAGTTAATTTGTATAGCACAAATAAGTCTTTACTGAGATTTTTCATACCACCTGGGTTTGGGTTACACAAGGAATTTAGGATACTCACACTTTGCGGTTCCAAATTGTTTTTAATGCTCAAAATTCTTGTCATCTTGGGAAATTTGTATTGTCTAGCCTTTTGTCAACATTCTAAAAAACTTGTACTATTGGTATCGATACCCCAAATAAAATTCCAATGTATCTTGGGGTAGAACATGTCCCACAATTAATTTTATGTGCATATACATGTGAGCAATATTGTATTGTAAAATTTATTTATTTATTAGATCAGATTTTTTTTTTACTGGCCATCCCCATTTGTGCAGGACTAGGGCAGTTCACAACAAATTAATTCAGTGCAGTGTAAAATAAGTTAAAACCATAAAAACTCAATATTTAAAACATTGAGAGCATTTAAACATATCAATTTAAAGCATTTAAAAATACAAATACACAAATACCCAGACCCTGGGGAAAAAAGCACTTTCACAACAGGCAAAAATAATTGCATTAATGATAACATTATAAATTACCTTATTTTGTTGTTGGTCTGGGTTTGTTCAATAATATCTCTCTCTGTGGTAAGGCAGATTATCTCCATTTTATCAGGACACATCACCTGTTATCCAGAGGAGCTGTATCTCTTCAGAACACTTAAAATACTTCCTTAGAGGTCTTGTTTAGTACTCCATTTGTGTGTGTGTGCACGTGCAAAAAGTGGCTTTACTTTGGGGGAATTATATATTAACATGCAAGCAACAATATCCTAAGAGAAAAAAGTTGTAGATCTACTTCTTTCTGTATTCAGACCCCAAAACCTGCAACTGAATTTAACCCAGACCAGTTGCAACTGGTTAGTATAATGCTAAAGTACACATATCAATAGCTACTTGTCCAGTCATATATAGAAATTAAGAACCCCTTCCAGCTTCTAGGGCTGCCAACCTCCAGTTATGGCCTGAAGTTCTCCTGGAAATACAACTGATTCCCAGACTATAGAAACCAGTTCGTCTGGGGGAAATGACAGCTTCTGAGACTGAAGCTATGGCATCACATCCCTGCTAAGTTCCCTACCTAAACTCCACTCTTCCCAAATCTTCAGGAATTTACCAAGCCAGAGAAGGTACTCTACTTCTAGGTGAACAGACATCAAAACCTTATAAAAGGTAGTTTATTAAAATTTACTGGGTAGGCTTTTACTGGGTAGGCCCTGATAAATTTAAAGATGCAGAGAGTAGGTATGGCTAGAATAGCACAGTTTACGTGAAGCTAAATTGAAGACTGCCAAATGGTTGCAAATGCCAAAGTGGATACAAAGTAACAATCATGATTACTTTGTTATCATAATTTGATTTTCCAATGAGAGGGGACAAAACACCACCAGCCTTCATTGAATCACTGTAACACTGTTATCCTATCCTTGTTTACTTTAAGTAAGGCCATATGTACTGTAATGTATCCAGTCCAGACAAGTCCAGACAAGTCCAGAGACAAATGTCTAGCTTCGCTCCAAGAGACAATGGACTATGTGGATCCTAGCCCACTCCAATCAGGGGCCAGGTTCCCGGCCGAAAGCCTATGGGACTCTCGGCCACTGTAAATAACCTTTAGGGAAGTAGGGGTGTGTTTTGGGTGGCGGTTTCTCGGGGGATGTATGCCGGCCTGCGAGCCAGCCAAAGTCGTCTTGTTCCGGATAGAATAAAGTACGCTTTGCTGAAATCACTCTCCGTTTGCGTACTTTTCATGTACAATGGTAGGTAGCAGATTATTTAAACAAGGAATGGCACTTCCTGTATGTGCAATCAGTAGCTGAGTAGCAGTGTGAGGGAGCTGTTTAACTCTTTCACTACATGCACTTTCCGTTTCAAATCTCTCTCACATACATACTCCGTAGCTTTCATGCACCATGGGGTTTTAATTTCTTTAAAGCCTTTCAAATGGAAAGGTGCTTGAGGAACTTTCAGACTGGAAAAATCCTGTCAAGGAAAGGGTTACATATCACCTCTCTCTGCCACTGCTTTATTCAAATGGAACTCACCAAAAGTGGCTTTCCTTATGAACATGTGGCATTGGTCTACTGTTTCATAGTCTATGTATAAAATATATTTTGGCTTAAATTCCAGTGCTTTCAGTGGGACTTATTCCCAAATAAGCATACACAGGACTGCAGCCGATACATCTGAAACTGAATTTGAACAGAATCAGAATAAGACTCTGCCTCAATTAATTCAATTTTTGCATATAAGGTGTTCAAAAAGTGACTTTACCTTGTTTGCAATGCCAGTTTTTTGACAGGTTAAACATCCAATATGACCATGTTGATAACTTATTCACAGTTTAACATGAATAGTGTTTCAATTTTGGTTCTGTACAGTGGCAGCATTCAGTGTTGTGGCTGACTGGATAACTGTTGTTGGTGCATGCTCATCATTAGAGATGGGCATGAACCGGCTCTTGAATGTAAGTTTATGGTGAATTTTGGCTGGTACATGGTTCGTGGACCAAAGTTTATGAACTGAAGAGCAGCTATGAACTTCCACAAATTTTAAGGCAGTGGTGGATTGTGAAGAGCAGAAAGCAGGGGTTTAAATGGCTCTGAGCCACTTAAACTCCTTATTTCTGCTCCCCACCACTTTTTTTGGATCCCCGCCGCTTTTTGTGGGGTCATGAACCACTACAAACCTGTTTGGTTTGCAAACCAACCTCCCAGTTTGTATCGGTTCATGGTTCAGCCATGAACCACGAATTGAAACAAACCGCAAAAATGAGGTTTGTGCCTATCCCTATTGGTCATTTACTGACTCTTTGGGTTTACATAGGCCCCATGGCCATGAACCACATATCATTTAAAAAGAACTACATTTCAAATAATATGCTGATCTTGACCCTGTGTATTCAGTGACATCTGTCACCATTCAATGGCCACCATCACAATTGATCATGTTGGAACGTGGTCAGAATTTACTGGATTGAACTACATTTCCAAGGTAACATTATGAGAACAAGCAAAATATGGCAAAATATGAAATCACATATAAATCACACAGTTTAATATGAACATATTCAGCTTTAAGAGTCAGAGGCAAGGCAAGAATGCACCAACAGAGTGAGAAAACACACACTTCCATCCCAGCACCCTTCAGACAGCCAAGAAAAGCTGGACTGTGGAGGGGTAAAAGGTACAGTCCTGTGAAAGCAATGTGAAAAAGCACATTGATGAAACATTTGCAATACAATTTAAAACCATTTTGACCATTAAAAACAAACAATTGAGTATTCAAAGATAGTCATAATTCATAATCAATTGCTTTCATAACAAATTCTGTCTCTAGAATAAAATAGGTTAACCTATATCTGTGATAAGATTTTGAGTCTGAGTTCTAAGCATAGAAGTTTTATGACCCTCATAATAAATATGGGAGATAATTCTTTCCCCAAAGAAAATAAGAATTGTCCAGAAATTATTACTGTTCTCTTATCCATACATGATCCACAACATACAATGAAATTACATTGTTTGTGTGAAAGGAACATAATAGATTTTTCTCTATTATATCTCTCAGTTGGACAAATTCACTTTCCCGGGGAAGGGGGGAACTCCTGCAGATTGGCATTCCTTTTGTGACTCTGTGGCTGCATTGTAGAATACTTTTACCTTTAAGAGTGACAAGTGGTTTCAACAACTACAAACATAATTTTGTGGGGTGAACACAAAGGTGGAGATGGGACAGGAGCAATTAGCTTCTTTTCCTTGTCACCGCCAACTGCCAGGGTGGGCTGCAGTGAAAAGGAACAGACTGCTCCTCTCTGCAGCCCATTCCTCCCCCACCCCCAACCCCAAGCTGTTATCTTGGGCTGCAAACAACAGGAGCAGATTGACCCCATTCTCTGCCACCCATTTTGTCAATTGTGGGTGGCCAGGAAAGAAGCAATCCCCCCCCCCTTTCCACTTGAAATTAACAAAATGGGCTGACAACCTGCGCTGCAAGAGAAGAGGAGCAATTTCTTTCTATTTTCTGCAGCCCAAAGTCTCAGTTTGTATTATTATTATTTATTAAATTAAATTTCTAAACTGCTCTCCCCTGTAAACAGGGCTTGGGGCGGAGTACAACAAATGAAACAAAATCATAAATTAAATTCACAGTTAAAAGCAACAAAAATACAACAGTACAACAATTGGCCTAATTAGATGGTGGCTTCAAATTCTGCCAGTGCCCCACGGGGGGGGGGGGGGGGGAAAAAAAAAAAGAGAGGCAAAAAACAAGAAACAGGAGTGCCAGAACAGGTGTGCTAGAACAGATGGAAGTCATCACTGTCCTCAACCAACTGCCTGGCAGAACATTTCTGCCTTACAGGCCCTGTGCTACTGCATTAAGTCCCAAAGGGCATGAACATTGTTTGGCAGAGAGTTCCACCAGGTTGGAGCCAGGGCTGAAAATGCCCTGGCTCTGCTAGAAGACAGCTGGAAGTCTCTTGGGCCGGGGATCACCAGTAAGTTCTTATCTGCAGAGTGCAATGCTCTTCAGGGGGTATACCAGGAGAGGTGGTCCTGAATATACATGGGTCCCAGACTGTTTATGGCCTTAAAAGTTAATACCAAAACCTTGAACCTGATCCAGTACTCCAGCTGGAGCCAGTGCAGCTCACACAGCACAGGTTGAATATGTGCTGTTTGTGGGGGGCCCATGAGGACCCATGCCACTGCATTCTGGACCAGCTGGAGTTTATGAGTCAGTCTCAAGGGTAGCCCTGCATAGAGCAAGTTACAGTACTGTTAAATACTAGGTTCTGAATGCATTGCAGTAAAACAGCTCTACTTTATTAAGTGATTTCAGGAACATTACAAGACAAACTCCAGGGCAGTAGCCCTGTTTTTAAGAATGCAAACACCACACCCCAAACACACCCCACTCCCAATGATAGGCTATTTACATAACACTCTATCTCTATTGGTTTACTCCAGGATCCTAGCCAGCTATTGTTCAGGGGAAACAAGCTCACCAGATCCAGATACTAGTTAAGGGATGACTCAGACTCAGTACACAACACCCCTCCCCCCTAAGTTCCAAAACACCTTAGCACACAAAGTCTCTTAGGTATGCTGGTTTTCATTGTTCTCTGGTTGACCTCTATCTGAGGGGTTGTGGTCTCTGGACCTGGGCGTTGGTGCTCTGCTGCTGGTGTGGGGCTAGTGGAAGGCTGCAGGGCTGGCATGAATGCTAGATCAGGCATTTTGTCTCCTTGGCGGTCTGGCTGTGCACTGTCGAACAGGAACTCCTTTGTGGTCTCTGGCTCCTGTGGTCACAGCAGTCCCGCATCACTGTCTTCTGCGACTGCTGACGGTGACTCTGGCTCTGCTGGGAGGAGATGGTAGCAGAACTGGTCTATGTGTTTACAGAGGACCTGACCATCTTCAGTCGATACCTCATATGACAAGGGGCCAGTAACTCGGATGACCTTGGCAGGAACCCAGGCAAGACCGCTGCAAAAGTTCCTTGCGTAGACAGAGTCTTGATGCTTCCTGACTCTCTGGCAATGGGCAATTCTCTGGGGCCCAATCTGGGTGCATCCTGTCCAGATGGGTGGTTAGACACCTGCCCATCATAAGTTTGGCTGGGCTGTGTCTTCTGGCAGCACTCGGGGTCACCCGGTGGCCGAAAAGGAAAGCTGTGAGTCTATGGTCCCAGTCTCTGTGGATGATCTGCCAGAGGGACTCCTTCATGGTCCACACCATCCTCTCCATTTGTCCGTTGGTGGCTGGGTGAAAGGGAGCGGAGTGGATGTGTCAGATGAGGTAGCAGCCCATAAATTCCTGGAACTCCCCTGAGGTGAAGGCTGTCCCGTTGTCCATCACTACCATGTCAGGCAGGCTGTGTATACTGAAGATCCATCTGAGGGCCCAGATCACTGCTTTGGAGGAGGTGGAGGCAACAGGCATGACCCCCAGCCACTTGGTGTATGAGTCCACAAAAATGAAGAATATTTTCCCTTGGAAGGGGCCAGCAAAGTCCAAATGAACCTGGGACCAAGGTTTTCAGGAAGACTCCCACTGCTGCACAGGTGCCCGGGGTGGTTCTGGTCAGGTTTCTTGGCAGGCCTGGCAGTGTTTGAACCAGGCTTCTATCTCACTGTCCATGCCAGGCCACCACACGTAACTCTGGGTGAGTGCCTTCATCCGCACAATTCTCAGGTGAGTCTCATGCAGGCTGACAGCACTTGCTGGCACAAGGGAGTGGGAACCACCACCCAGCTTCCCCACAGTAGGCACCCTTTGTGGACTGATAACTCGTCCTGGCGGGATGAGAATGCTGCAAATTCTGGGCCCACCTGGCTGGTGGTCCATACCCTCCCCACCAAGTCCAAAATATGGGAGAGGACCCAGTCCTTCGCAGTGTGGTGGGAAATGTCCGTGGCCTGCAGAGGGCAGTTGGGAAGCTCCTCCATGGGCAGGATCTGGTGCACGGGAGCTGGGTCGGGATCACAGGAGCAGAGTGGCAAGGAAATAGTGCCAAAGAGATAACAAGCAGATTCACACAAGAGCTTAGGAAATCTATTCAGTTGCTTTGTAATTTGTGCAGATTCTACACTGATGTAATACAAAAAATATAAGTGCACTTTGTTGCACTGTACCTAGCTACATAAAGGACAACACTACTGAAGAAAAATATTTAATTTGGCAATGTACTTCTATTGTTGGGCCTTGGTTCTTACTTTTAATTAACTGAGTTCTGCTGCAGTTACAAAAAGCTTTTTTACACATTTGCTTCAATGACTTCAGACCAGAATGTAACAGCTTTTACAGATTGCATCTTCATAGATCATTTCAAACTAGCACTATATTTAACACGTGACATACTGCAGAAACCTGCAGTCAGATGGCAGCTGCAAGTTCTTCATGGGAACTTCCCCCCCAAAGTTCACAGAGCCCCTATTCAGACTGGAACCCTGGCACTGGGGGAAGGAGGGGCTTCACACACCCCATGCCACTGTCATGACCCAAAATGGTGCTGGGGGTATTATTTTCCCCATTTGGGGGACTGTACATGTACTAAAAGGAGCTGCGGTGGCTCAAGTGGTTAAGACACTGAACTGCAGGCTGTGGAAGGTTGGTAATTCAGCAGTTTGAGGCCCAAGTTGCCGCATGACAGAGTGAGCTCCCATCTCTAGTTCCAGCTCCTGCCAACCTAGCAGTTTGAAAGCAAGAAATTGCAAGTAGATAAATAGGTACCACTTCGGTGGGAAGGTAACAGCATTCCGTGCACCTTGGTGTTTAGTCATGCCGGCCACATGACCACGGAAACGTCTTCGGACAGCGCTGGCTCTTCGGCTTTGAAACGGAGATGAGCACCACAACTCTAGAGTCGGATTCGACTGGCTTTCGAGCAAGGGAACCTTTACCTTTGCATGTACTAAGCTGCCATTCATACAGACCCTGCATGGGGCAAAGAGTGCCCTGGGACCATTTTGAATTGGGAGAATGGCACAGAGAGGAAGGCTGAGGACCCTTCTCCCACACAACATGGTTCCAAACTGAATTGGACCCCTGAAGCATTTGGGAGCTGAGTTCCCAAGGGGAACTCAAAGCTGCTTTCTGACTACAAGTCCCTGTGGCTGCCATGGCTAGTTTGTCCCTCACAGATCTATGCTAATGTAAGTCCTGTTGAAATAAACAAACCTAGAATTGATTAAATAGTCTTCAGAATTGTAATTTAAATGCTTCAATATTGTGCATTTTTGCTGGGGTGGCTTCATTAAACTCAGTGAGACTTACTTTTGAGTAAACATGCATCATTTCCATGTGTAAATTATGGGATTTAAGTATGAACACTGCTTTCTCCAGCTGTCTTTCAATCACTAAAAAGTGTCCTAAGAATAATTCACTTTACATTGCAGTTAAACTACAAGGACTGTGAGAAAGTTGTTCGGAAACATAGCATCACTGGGCAACGGTTTCTGGTAAGTTTTTCAATACAGAATTTACAATACTAAAAGATGCCTATTTCTTAGGATTATTGAAGAGAAAGAAAAGTTGTGGGCAAATGGTATATGATGAAGGAAGGTGACTGGAGGTTGAGAGAGGGACATGAGACCTTCTGTAAAATCAACTCACACTTTTAAGAGGAAGTCTGAGTGCCAAATGTCACATGTACTTCTGTACTTTCAGTTTTACTTTAGCAATGGCAACCTGATGAATTATCTTGAGCATAAAATGTTGCAGGCACTCAATTTTATATGCTGGGTATATTTCTGTTTCAGAACATGTCTGAAAATGATATTCAGAAGTTTCCAAAGCTGAGCGTGCCGTAAGTAAAATGGAGGATATAACTTTTTGAAGTTGGATTCAGATCATCTTGTTCCTTGTTACCCTGTTCACATACTTTTTGATTTTATTTTTCAATTTTGTTTTCAGTGAAAAACACATTTCCTGCAGTAATTACTTGTTACCCATACGATCAGGATAGACTTTTCAGGGATTCTAGCCCTTTCCTTATGATGTTTTTCTCTCCACATTTCCAGGTAGACAGGAGAAAGCACCCCATTTTACAAGCCATTCACATTCCTATTTGCAAATTGTAGGGAATTAGGAGCTTGGCAACCTCAGAAAGCAGCCAGCGTAGTCAGTGCTGGTGTTTAAGAGAATCAAGACAGACAGGAACCATTACAAGATGGAGGCAGAGGTTTTGCTAGCGCTTCTAGAAGAAACAGACAATGAAGCAAGTAGAGGTGGTAGGCTCAGGTGGTAGGTTTTGTGGCATGGCCAACACTGCCTCACCCTTACTCCCATTGTCTCCTTCCCAACCAGGATCCAGAGCAGCTAATATTTCTTCCCTCCTGATTCACCTGGTATGTTCAAAAACTGTCCAGCAAGCCATGCATGACCACCTGGCATATGGGAATCCTAAATCAGGAAAAGCATCAATAAATATAGAGCAAATATATTTCTAGTTACACCCTCTTTCTTAGGAGACAGGCAGAAGGGCACAGAGGATAGTCACTGATTCTTAACGTATTCTTATTCTCTTTTTCATTCAGTGAAAAAAGACTCCTCATCCAGAACTGGTAAAAAGGATATGAGCAGAACCACTGAATGTCCATGCCTCCCTAATCCCATTTAGAAATGTAAGCCCGGGGGGGGGGATCAGTGGGAAAATTATTTCCATCCCCCCCCCTTAAAACTTCTTTTTAACTTTTCCAACAGAAAACTGGAAAATCTAGGGGAGTGCTGAGCATAACTGCTATGAAATATTTTCTCTTTTAGAAGTGAGTGAAATGTTCTCAAGGCAAGGTCTTTGACACTAAAACTATACAGTGCAAATATGTCTGAGGACTTTTTTCAGTTTTTCCAATAAAAAAAAAAGATGGGAAATTTGCAGGAACATTGAAAAGAACTATGATTTTTTGGTTCCCTTTTTGGAATAAGTGAAATGAAAGACAAACCTTTTACATAAGATGTACAGTATGAAGATCCAAGTTTTTTCTTCCTATTCCACTTTGGTATGCAATAAGGATAACAGCAGAAAATTCTTGGTTGGACAGAAGGGAACTCAGAGTCTGGATTTTCATTTTCCAGGCAAGGCTATAATATTGTTTGTGTCAGTACCAAATTTTGTGGGCTGATCTGAGATTTATTTTGGTGCTAGGGTGTCTGTGTGTTAGGTATGTGGTAAACATCCGCTCTTGCCTGACAGAAATTGTTATAGAGGACAGATTTCCCCTCCAACAAAAGCAGGACGGAGTGGGTGCATACTAGGTGTTTCACACTTGTATCTATCATTTGCCTCCTTGTCTGTGATTTTTAGTAGCCTCGCCTTTAACATTTCATCAGTCTTTGCTGACTGTTTTGATGTTGTATGTGTGTAAAGTACTGACAAGTTGCAGGCAACCTATGGCAACCTCAGAGGGTTTTTCCAGTGGCAT
>NW_015169240.1:314105-320684 GCF_001447785.1 Gekko japonicus | reverse complement strand
ACAAACATAAGCTCATATCGTTACACAATTCCCACAGTAGTTTGGGGGGCCAAGTAATACATTTGGAGTTCCATTCATGAAGTGGGACTACTTGTCTGGAGCAAAAGATGGGTCTTTCCATACAACTTTGTGTCCCAGTTATTTATTCTTTTTACTAGAAATGAAAATGCAAGCTTGTAAAGATACCATATACTCCCAGGGCTACAGGGCTGTCTGCTTGCTACATCTGTAAACACTTGCCTCTTTCACACATTTCCTGGGGCGAGGGTGGGGGGAGAAACAACACTGCTATTCCGGTGCTGGCGGCAAATGTTTCTCTTTCCATCATGTCTGAAGTGGTCATAAAGGTTGCACATGCTAGGGAAGGTGGCATTTCCTTTGTGTGTGTGTGTGTGTGTGTGTGTGTGTGTGACACGCCCTCCTTTTCTAAAAAATAAGAAGTGGCTTGCATGCACAGACAACTCCTTCCCTTTTCCTCTTCCCTCTAACCGGGCCTATATTCCACCACCCCCTTCCCTTCTCACATCATCTTCTCCCCCATGGCTGCCAGCGATTGATATTAGCCACACCAGCAGAGCAGACAGCCTGGTGGAACCTGCACTTTAATACAGAGGAAGTTATGAAAGCGCCATCCATAGGCATTGGGTGCTTGCTCGCTCTTCTTCACTGGCTTGCCTCAGACTCGGGCAGCCCAGGGCTGCTGCAGCTGCTCCTCTCCCCATCTTTGCTAAAATCTCATTTGGGTTTGCAATATGTTAAGTCGCTCGCTTAACAAAGAAGTCGGAGAGTGATTCAGCAAGAACACAGCTTTATTCTTCAACTCAAACACAACTCAAACACGGATCAACATCTGATAGCCAGAACAGCCTTTACATTGCAGTTGTCCTGCTTTTAAACATTCCCGGCTAATGTAGCCACACCCACTGTACAAATACCAACCAATAAGGTTGTTCACATAAGGACCAATCTCGGATGTTCCCGCTCAGGGAGCTTGCTAGAAGGTGATTGGTTAGGTGCTTCCTGGGCTAGTAACATGATTGGATGGATTTGGATCCTAGCCCAGGACGAAGCTTTACATTACACTTCAATTAGATGTTTCACAACATATCATGTATTCAAGGCAGCTTTGAATACACTACACAATAGCTTGCTTGATTATCTGCCTCTCCACACCCGTCCAGCCCCTCCTTCTCCTCCTCCTTTGTCACCATATCTTCTTCCCTGGCATGGGGGGAGCTCCTATCGGCCACCATGCAGATATGCAGCCCCTATTCTTCTTAAAAGGAGGGGAGAAAGCAAAGGCACATTTGGAGCAAACGAGTGCCCGGACCCCACCCTTCCTACCTCACAGCCACTCCTATCTACACCTTCCATTCCCTGCTTAATCTGCACCACATTTTATATATTTTCTTTAAATATCAGACTTCAGCCCAACAAAGTCCCATTCATGTCAGTTCTGGCCCTCATAGCAAATGATTTCAACACCCCTGGTTTAGTCCTTCATAGATCAATTTGAATTACATCCAATAGCACACTGAATAACAATGTAAATCATCCAACACAACAGCTATATGTTCATTGTGGTGCATCCCTCTCAATAAACTTTCCACACTGTTTTGAATCAATGGAACTTTCCAAGAGATCTTCAAAGGCATCCCCACATAGAGTGCACTACAGTGATAAAAATTAATGTGACCAGAGCAAGGATAATTATGAAACTTGCTTTTCATGAAGAGGCATAGGTAGGGCATTAACTGAAAACAATTTAAGTCACAGAAGGCACTCAGGCAATCCAAGATAAGGCTCGATCTAAAATCATACCCAAGCTGTGGACCTCAACGTTTCCCCACCTGCATGCTGCTACAGTGTTGTTAATACATAGAGTTCGTTGCACTTCACTGTCAGAAGAAGGTTCACTTTTTAAATTAAAGTTGTTGCACAACATTTACAGTCACTTCTAATTAGGTTATACATTTAGACTCTTTTAAACTGCCTTTGTATTCCATTGCTAATGGATTTTGTCTGTCATTTCAGACAGACCATTTTTAGTAACCAATTGCTAGCAGAATTTATTTACCTGTTCATACAAACCCGCTTGCATTGGGCTAGCAAAGTGTGTTGCAGCACTTTTGAAGGAAACTGATTTTTTCCATTTTCAACCCCTTTATTGTGCTTCTGAATCACTGTCCATATTGTTTCCTACGATGCCACCTTTTCTTCCCGCCTTTTTCACCCTGTGATCTTCCTCGGACTTTTTATGTGTTCTAAGGTGAGCACTATAGCACCATTGAGATACATTGAGTCCATTAGCACTTCAGAGGTGGCTCATTAATGGAAGGAAATTCACTGTATGAACCCCCCATCCCTGTATTACTTTAAGTCAAAATCGGGCCAACAATGAATCCGGTTTAGAAGGGTAATGTGAAATGGGCCTTACATTATGCAGATGGTTTCTAGAAAAATATTCTCAGCTTATTTACAACATCAGACTTCTTTATTCAGTGGAAACAAGTCCTAAACAGTTATTTGGAAGACAAGGTTCTTCTCCCTCTACTTGCCAATGGAACCATATGTTTGATTTGTGAATAGATTTTCATATAAGGCAAAAATAACAGTGCCATAGAGATTTGAAGAACAGCTTCAAAAAAGTTTTACTGTCTATGACTGAACAGTCCATACATACTTTTGTTGCTGAACTCAGGACCTTATCTAATCATATGAGATTCCTCTGTTCAGGCCTTGTTCAAAGAGATTAATCATTTACAATGAAGTATAAATATAACCCAAATGTATTCAGAAATCTCTATTTCTACTGAGCATATTGGAACAAATCTGGGTAGTGCCTATATTTATTTGCTTTTTGGTTCTAAGCTGTCATTCTTTCTGCCCAGTGCTTTTTTGGAAAGCTTTGTACTTCTGTTTTTTATCGCAGTTTTGGTTGATTTTATCTGGTTTTATTTGCTGTTTTTCTATTTGGCATTTGTTGTTTTTAGTTTAATCAGGACTTTCCTGTAAATCACTTTTACACTTCAAATTAAAAAAGTAATTAATAAACTAGAACTGACCTTCACATAATGTTATATATGTTTTAAATGATGTCGCTGTTGTTAGCCATTCAGTCGTGCTCGACTCTTGGTGATTCTATGTACTGACATTCAAAGGGTGAATATCTGAACAGTTTTATAAATATAGATGTGGAGTGTCCATCAACATGGACAGAGAACCTGTGATTATATTCTTTGTCTGAATGGCTGAAAATGAAATCTATTCTAATCAATGACATAAAATCATTTATCAGTTTTTCTTATTTTCTTAATAAGATGTGCTTAGATTGTATGAGGTGTAATGAAATATATCTGAGGGTACAAAAGCAAATCCCTCCTGCATTTCCTGCTGCATTAAAAAGCAAATTAAGTTTTCCTTTTATTCTTCAGCCACATTATTATTAATGAAGATTACAATGAAAGGAACTTGTGAGGATTTTAAATGAAAGGGGTATGCACTACAAAAATCCCAGATAGTGGCTTTTATGTTTCTCTTACAGTTATTAAAGATTAGTACTTTTTAACAGGTTTTCTTTTTTAATTTTTTTTTGTGTGACTACACACAGTGACTCCAACAGTTGGGAGAAACAAGGAGAAGGTGGTCTCTGAGATACTGTCATCCAAGGCTGTTTAGGATTTTAAAACCAGCTTTGAAGTGGTCCTAGAAATGTACTGATGACCAATGAAGATGAAACAAAATGCAAATATTCTTTCAGTAGCAGCTTGCCTTTACAACAATCTGGCAGCAGCACACCAGACCAGTTTAATTTCTGAGCACTTACAGAATGCCGTTATGGAAGTCTAATCTGATGCCAGTGAGGCATGTGTAACCATGGCCAGGTGGATGGCTAACGGATAAAACAGAGCCCTCTCTAATTTTCAGTGTGCATAGCAGTTTTTCATTCTATTTAATTACCATAAGATCTTTTATGGTAAATCATCAACTATAATGAGATATATCTGTTAGACAATACACTGAGCTGAGCTAATTTGAAATCATTACAAATAAGATTGATTCGTGACATATGTCCCCAGTTATTCACTTCAACTCTGACACATTCATTGTAATGAACACAAATGTGTATGCCCTTTTCTGATATACTGTTGTATTGGTACAATTTGGAAATGTTTGTGACATTTTTAGTAGTCTGTAAAAACATGGGGAACTGCCAGAAATCACATCTATCCATTATAGTGAACTAATTACAACACTTAAATTTATTGTTAATTTCTCATCCACTGGCATGGACCTTTGTAAATTTCCAAAAATTTAGTAATAGCTTTCTTGTATTGATTATAGATACACTGTCAGACTGCAAAAGGTTTTTTTTCACTACACTGCAATGTCAGATGTAGCAATATACTGGCAGCCCAAGCAGTTTATGGATTAGATGCAAGTGCAGGATCATTACTTAGAACACCTGCATTGATCAAAGCCCTTGAAACTTTCTGGTATCTCAGTGCCACACCGGGCACACAGTATAAACTACTGATTGTCAGGGCAGAACAATGTATGGTTTCACTATGGCCTTGCATGAAACCTGTACATCTACCGATAGCCAGCTGGCCTATACCTGACAGAGGCTCAGCCACGTGCACCTGAAAGGTTTTATAGAATCTGTGGCACTACCAAAGCTGTTAGCTATATATTTCAGATCTGTCAATAAGCATTTGCATTGTATTTAGGAAAGGCAGCCGATGTTTTATCAATCATATTATTGCTGCTAATGAATTCTACACTTATTTAGCCAAACATTTCCCTTAACCCCCCCCCCCCCAATATGACAGTGATTTTCTCTAGGTGCAAACTGAAATACTGCTTAATATATGTGCCTTCCTTATTTTAACACATACCTTTTATAATTTATACTAGAATTCCCAATAAGCGCATGTTGGAAATATTGTATATCCAGTTCCTGGTACATACATTTCCTGTTTCATATCTTGAAAATTAAATGCTTGTGTAGATTAATACACAATAATTCCTTTGTTCATACCTAACTCTACAGTAAACCAATTCATTGAAATCAATGGCTTTTTTGGCATTTGGGGCACTGGTTTCTACATTACTCATTTATCCGGATAGTTTTTCTGTTCTGTTCTGTTCTAGTCACAGTAAGTGCCAGTATGAAAGAAAGCAATGCTTAGTAAATTGAATAAATCTATTCACTGTTACATGTAATCAGTTCTTTCCACCTGATGTTTGGAAAGGGCAGAGAGTAATGGCAATGGAAGGCTGAGTGGAAGTGGCAATGTTCTTGCTTGCCACTTCACACAGCTGCCCTCTTTCCTGTTAGAAATACTGAACAGGAAGCAGCATACACAGCAGGTTCATAATGCACTGGGACCTACTGCAATGTGAAATATATAACTTTCAGAGGAAGAACTCAAGTGGTCATTTACGGTTCTGCTGATGAAAGAGCATTCATTGTAGCACTAATTACAGGTACTTAAATATGAATTACAATTTATTAAACAACAGAAGAATTCATTATTAACAACTACAGTTCATATTGATAAAAGAGCTACTGTTGGGCATGCAGAGTTTTCATTAATGGAAAGTTGGATTCTACTTTTTAACTGTGGACTCAGTAAAGTTTTTTTTATTATGATGGCTGTACATGCATCTAAGAACTCCTACCACATGCCCAGAACTTTGTCATTTATTACATATAATTACAACTACTAAGACGCAAAACTGGCAGATCTCCCAACCACCATGATTAACTTTTCAACACATGTGGGCAAAGAGTTGTGGCAGCCTCTTACAATTTCAGGAGAATTTATGCAGGCTGTTATAAACTTTCTCCCTTCCCTTCCAAGGTGGCTGCGGCAGTATATTTAAGGTTTTATTTTGACGGCTGTAGACTAGTGGGTTCCTTATTGTGAAGTAAGTTTTGTTTTCTTTCAGGACACTACTGAGACTCTCAAGGCAGGATTAAAAATGATATCTACTGTAAAATTTATATATCTACTGTAAAATTTATTCCCTATAATGGTTCAAATGTATAAATTGTTACAGGCATGAAGAGCAAGTTACAAAACAAAGTAATGTTACAACCTGGGCTAGGATAAATGTTTTCTTTTACAAGTTACAGTGTCAGAAAGTATTTTATATATTTAACCCAATAGCTTATATGGTCCTTAAATGATTTTTCACCACTGAATATCTTTTCAGTCAGGAAACATTCAGGGATTTCCTCTTAAAACAGTTAATTTCTGCCAGACTTATACAGCCTTGCTAACAGTTTCCAGCAGTCTCAGTTTTTCCAAAGGATAAACCTGAACCAGATTAGACTGATTTATATGCAGGAATTCTAATCTACCTAGTCTGGTCTATGCTTGAGACAGCCTCATCTGCTTTCATAAAGAGTCAGATACTATGGCGCCTCTTGGGAAAGGGAAACACCTTTAACTGTAACAAGTACAGCAGCCTGTAGTTTCCTTCACTCAGGGTCTACTCCAGCCCTCCTGGATGCCCTTCTCCACTACTTTCATTTCTACATCTTCCTGTTTCCTCCATGCTGTGGGCCTC